>NW_009798345.1:56119-102896 GCF_000520075.1 Aphanomyces astaci | reverse complement strand
TTGTGTTGAAGTCATCAGGAAAGCCAATTAACTACTAATAGTTGTTTTTTGTGGTGATTGTGTCTTGGTTGATAAGTATTGAGCCGAATTTAGTTTGTTCTTATCATTTTGCACACTATCAGAATCAGATATTTTTCCCCTTGCCTTTTCCGCGAGTTGTTGGTGGTCTAACTTTGAGTCACGGTCATTGTGGGGGCCATGACGATGATTTCGATATCAAAACATTGCAATACAACTTCAATTTGATCAAGTTATTGGTGAAATTATAGGTGTCTTAACGTTTTGCATCAGACTGTAGTAACATGTACTTGGGTGCTTCGTCCGGGTTGTCATACGCTATACATAGGCCATGGACACAACTTATCATCCGAAGATTGATATGATGTCTAGTGTCCATACGCCGTTTGCTTAAATATCATAGACTGGCGATAAATCTCCTTTTCGTGTCGTCAACGTGCAGCAGCAATACACAACTCTGACATCTCCACAAATAACGCTAAGCGCATTTGTCGACGTGTCACCAAATACTACTAATAATACTTACACCTTATGAGTGCTGCAACTGTCTTGGCCTGCGCCTTATTGGCGAATTCCCAGACGCCTCCGTCTTGGAGGTGGTTAAGCCCTTTGGTTACCAAAGGCTCCGAGTTCGTCGACATGGCGACAGGGACGAGTTCCGGATCAAGGGAATTGCATTCAACCCTCGCGCGAACGCTGGCACGAAGTTCCCCGTCAACTCGGTTGACTGGTTCACAGATGACATGAGTATGTTTGTCAATTCTAGTCCAGTAATACTAGTACTACGTAGTACTTGTTCTGCCGTCACTAACAGTCACACCAGCTGCGAAGGCTGCTTGCTACATCTTGATGTAGATGGTGAGTAGGTAATTCTGTTGCTGCAGCCGAACCTCCACAGTGCTACACGGACGCCCCGTCAACTCGGTTGACTGGTTCACAGATGACATGAGTATGTTTGTCAATTCTAGTCCAGTAATACTAGTACTACGTAGTACTTGTTCTGCCGTCACTAACAGTCACACCAGCTGCGAAGGCTGCTTGCTACATCTTGATGTAGATGGTGAGCAGGTAATTCTGTTGCTGCAGCCGAACCTCCACAGTGCTACACGGACGCCATTTTTGCCCGTGCCACATATCGATCTACAATGCGGTCGCCGTCTACGACAATGTGATTGTACTGGTATGGGCATGTATATGTTGTTGAATTCAGAATATATCACACCCATCAAATGCTTATACAGTTATATCACTAAAATCAAATGTCTATACCGTTGTATCACAAAACTCAAACGTCTCTCTATGGTATGGCTTTTCCGCCGGCAACAACAACATCGGCAAAGTGGTGAAAACGTCGGCGCCGTGTGTGAAGGCTCTTATCGGAGATGTGCGTGCGTACGCTGACAATTGCTACGACATGAGAGCTGTACCCATCGGTCTGGACATCGCAGGCGTCGACATGCCGGCACATCCCCGTGCGACCTGGCTCGGGACTACGACTGCTTGCTAGATTCCGACGAAAACACTCGGGCCGAGTGGCATTGGGTACTTCAGCCCAGACAACTGCGACCACGAAGCTATTCTATGCAAGTGCACCAAATCTTGGCCAAGGCGTCCAAGCCTTCCGCACTCAGCATCAAAGCGTACGTGTAAGGAGGTCATGGCTTGCCCCGCAGACTTTCCGAACGTAGCCGTGCCCGGTCACCCCAAGGGTAAGTTCGTTCCTTCAAGTAACGTTATTTTAAATCTGCTGACCTAACAATAAGCATGGAAATATAGTGCGAGTTCTGTCTTGCTCGGTGAACAGACCCCAGTGCAACGGTGGTGCTGGTTTCTACATTGGCACCACCACCGGCACCGCCAAGCCGAGTTATTCCACTGCCACGCCAAAGAGGCTGTTGGATTATGCGGTCGCGACTGCCAATCCCACGGCCACCCCCGACGCTAGCGGCGCATCCGCTTCCGCGTTGGCCATGGCTGCCGTTGGAATGTGCGTTGCCACGATGCAATGGGCTTAACACGACGAACTCGTTGTGGTGCAAATTCATACTTCGAAGCACAAGCTTCGCACGAGGCCATCGTCCTCAGCTTGATTGTTAGTGGTGGCGGCTGGGATGTCATTCGTTTCGTACTCGCATACGTAGCAGAGGGAGGCGGTGGGCATAACCAGCGCACCCGAGCCGCCGCACGCAGGACCCAAGCGAACAGCACCGCCAAAGAATACCACGCCTTCCGTGCGCGAGTCATTCAGGGTTTCATATCGCAACGGATCCGACGCCGCAAGTGCAAATGGGTGCATATTGCGAGACAAAGACGAGACGAGATGGTCGAACTCGACGGCTATGGAACGGTAACGACGCTACAATGATAGCTCTAGCACTGCATGAAGAAACAACGCATGGAATCCACAACATGACGTTACTCCAAATCTACCGCTTGGAATTGATCAGCTATCGAGAGCATTCTGCACCATGTGACAATGGAATGGACATGGTTGCGTCGGGTCAGGCAACGTGTTAGTATTAGTGTAGGTTTTCCATCACTGACTTTTCGCCGGGGTACAATTTGCTGATGGTTACTTGTCGTCGCAACAAATTCAACTGCTCAAAGCCGAAACCCAGCGCCGCGGAGAGGTCGCCGCCCTGCACGCCGGCGTTGGCTCGGAAGTCGGCCTTGATCCGGCGTTGGGAATACGTCCGAAACGTGTAGTTCTACAACAGCATACACATGAGAACCATCAAGCCATACGAGTCATATCCACGACGCACCTGGAATTGAGCCGCTTCACGGAGAAGGTCTCGGTACAAGCGAAGGACTTCGGTGCTTCTAGCCGCCATGTTGGTCGAGAGTCAGCGAATGCCACAGAACACTTGCAGTATTCCAAGCTCCTGTATTGGTCCAATAGAAATTCTTTCATCCAATCAACGCTAATTAATCAAATGTGGACACTATTCATGGATAAGTTCTCCACACTATTTAACCTAATCAGTTTCAGGGGAGTCTTAGTAAGTTAGTAGTACGTATTAATAGTACTTAAAGTACTACTTCAGAAGTACTTCGAAGTACGTACTACTAGTAGTACATATTAGTTTTTGTCACACTAAATTCTACGACAGTTCACATTCGCGTGAATCGTTGCGCGTGAAGCCAGCCATGAGCAATATGCAGCAGCTCATGGAACACTTGCGGAAGATTGAAGCGGGGAAACAAACCAACTCGCGCATGCTTCGAACGTTCCAAGAACGCCACCGTAATGGCATCGAGAAGGATGTTGTGGGTAGTACCAGCGAAACTACTATCAATCCACCACGTGACATTTACTCGATCCTGTTACAAGAGCATCACAGTCCCAAGCAAGCTTCGTCAACGACGCCTACAAACCGGCGCCCAGTTACACCTCCAGTCATTGTTGTGCCACTGTCATTACGCCGGGAAAAGCTACACGAAGACATGGCCAGGCTCCTCGTCCGCCCATCACAACTCACTGGCAACGCCATCGTTGCACCCGCCCCGTCTCCACCTAAAGGAGGAAGGCATTCCCCGTCGAAGCCACAGCACAAATCTTCAATAGACCCCGGTCTACAGACCCAGCTCATTCGAGAGCAATCCGAGGAGGCCAATGCACTGCGCCAAGCGTCGGACGACGTCGCTGCGACATTAACCATGGCCCAAGACCTCATTCCGCTTTCATTTCTTCTCGAAAGAAACATGAAAGCGCTTTGTCAGTCCAAAGCCGGGGCGATCATTCAGTCTGCATTCCACACGTTCCTCCTCCACTTCTACGCCGACGCGTGGCAGCACTGGAAAGCGTTTGTTGTCATGTCACGCCATGCCGAACGAGTTGCTGCGGCTTCGTTCCTCACCCGAGTCTACCGCGGTCACCGAGCTCGAAAGGCATGCGCAGTCCTGCGACGTCAACTTGCCACCCTAGAAGGCCTCAAGGCCACGGCGATAGCCCAGATTGTCACCCGTCGGTCCAATGCGGCGCTGGCCATTCAAATGTGCTTCCGTCGACATCGACTGCAATTGCGCAAACTCCAAGTCCAAGCGCGTCACGCAGCTGCGACTCGAATCCAACGACTGACGGTGTATAACAAACAACGGTCGATGGCGTTGGCTAGGATGCTCCTGGACGCCCGCAAGATCCACGCAGCGTTGAAGCTCCAGAAACTGTGGCGCGGTCACTGCGGTCGCCGGGTAGCAGCCCGTCGAAAGGTGCAAGATCGTCGGGCCAAAAGGCTTCAAAAACTCAGTCAGCCAGACTTGGCCATCGCCCATCGCTTTGAAGCCCAAGGCGCCGCGTTTCGCATTCAAGGCCAGGTGCGGCGGTGGCTGAGACGTCGTCGCGGGCGGGAGAGTCGAGCGGCGGCTCGTGAGGCGCAGGCGAAAGAGCGAGTGCGACTGCTTCTCGTGCGGTTCATCCTGCGGTTCAAGCGCCGTCGACGCCACCGGCAACTGGAAGCAGACCGCGCGGTCCGCACAAAAGCCGCGCGGCTGATTCAGCGGTGCATATTGCAGTGGATCCAACTCCGAAAGTGGAAGTTGATGCGCATGGCCAGACGAAAACGAGAGCGCCAAGCGCGGCTGGCGCTCAAAGCCAAGCAAATGAACCGGTCTCAAGATAAGGTCAAGTTGCCGTTTCGAGCCGCCTCCACCGCGTGGAAGTTGGTCACGCGAACGCTGCGGGGCGACAAGAAAAGCCCGAAGGACGTCGCGGCCGTTTGCATCCAGCGGGCGTGGCGATGTGCAAAGAAGCGTCATCAGGTGTACCTGAAAACGCTATATGCCAAGCTGGACAAAGCCGCCGACAAGCGGCAGCAGATGCATCGCCACGTCACGCGCATCCAAAAGGTTTGGCGGGGTCGGCGTGACCGTCGAAAGTGCACATTTCTATGGCTGGACAAGGTGACTCGTCATGCTTTGGCCAAGTGGAAACGCCGTCGAGCTAGGCGCCGCAATGCTGCAGCCACAAAGATTCAGACCAAGGTAGGGGGTCAGGACTCCTTGACCAGCGACAGAACCATGGAATGATGGATGGATGGATGTGAGTAGTTTCGCGTCGTGCGGGCCAAAGTACTTGGACAAGCCGTCGAGCACTTGATACAATGCCAACACGCAGCCGCCAGGCGCATCCAGCGCCTTGTCCGGGGTCGACAAGCGGTGCTAAAGGTCGTAAAAATGATAAGTGATATATGTCACATGACCATGTTTTATGCGACAGGTGCAACGTCAACGAGATGCCCGTCGACAATGTGACGAGACGCTACGATTCTGCGTCGTGGCGCTCCAGCGCTGCATGAAGCTGCGCATGGATTTCTTGGCCATTCAGTCGCTTGAAGGCAACATGGGCGACCTAGTGGTACGCCATATATATATATATATATATGCCTTGTTATACGATTTTGATTTGTTGGGGGGTGGTTAGAAATACCCCGTTTGGTTGCAGGAGCAGCGTCGGTTCCACCGAAGCGACACGTCGTTCCCGATCTTCCAGATCTTGTTTGCCGATTACAGCGGTTTGAAGCGCGAGTTGTGGGCGGGCCAATCGGCCAAGGCGCTGGCGGCGCTGCGTCTGGATAGGTCCAAGTTCGTCAAGATCTTTCGGGAAGCATTTGCCACATCGGATCGTCTCATGGACATCACGTCCGAGGCCGATCGGGTGCTCGCCAAACTCAAAGCCCATCCGTCGCAGTCTCGGACGTCGCTTGCATTTGCCGACTTTGTGTTTGGCATCAAAGAAATGGCCAAGCTACAAATCAAGTCGAAAAAACCAATGGACGACGACGACGACATGAAGGTGCTCCAGTTGTTTTGGAAACACTTGGCCACGTGCAAATGGAGCAAAAAATCCAAAGGTCTTTCAATTTCACAATATTTGAACGATATATATATATATTTGGTATGAATAATAATATATTATAGCACCAGACGAAATGAAAGCATATACCGAGTCGTGGCTGAACGACCAAGCGCGATGCATTCAACAGATGGCGCGACGACAGCAGTACCAGCAACGAGGGTACATTCTCATGGACTTGAAGCGCAAAGAATGGCAGGTGGGCAAAACAACCTTCCACATTTGTTGATATTCATGAGCAATGGATGTATGTAGAACATGCGAGCGCACTCTGCCGCAAGAACCATCCAAAGCTTGTGGCGTACCAAAGCATCCCGTGCGTACATGCGCAAGTTGATGCAAACGGTGCAGTTTTACTGTTAATTCGTGGCTTTTTGTTACAATGTGTTGGTTGTTAGGTGTTTCGCAAGTACATTGACGCGACCAGCGGGTTGCCGTATTGGACAAACCCCAGAACGGGGTACTCTACGTGGAAGAAGCCATCTATCTTGGGCAAACACGACGTTGCCAGCCCCGCAGTTCCCATGGCGGACGACGCCACGGAATACGCCGTGCACTGCGATAACTGCAATGTCCGTAGTACTATGTGCTTGGTTCCAAAATTTCGTATTACTTTCCTCAAGTGTCCATTTCACTCGTGTTGATAGATCCATCCCATTCAAGAAATGTGCTTCCAGTGCGACGAAAAGTACTGCCTGGCGTGCTTTACGTTGCTGCATGCAAAGGGCAAGACGGCAACTCACCAGCATATTTCCATTCCGACCTGCGTGTCCTGTCACTACCAGGTCCCAAAACGTGATGACTGCTGTTTGGTCACAATTGGCCTACGATCAAGCACTACTTACGTACTAGGTGGCCACGCGGTACTGCTCGAATTGCAAGGAAAACTATTGCGACAATTGCATGTCATATTTACATGCCAAGGGCACGCTCGTTTACCACGTGTAAGTGTTGTCATGTGGGGGTACATAGTTTATGAAAAGTGAGGGATTAACTATATAGGGCGGCCCCTTTGATGCTGTTGTGCGTCGACTGTCTTGGCAAACGAGCGGCGCGCGTGCATTGCCATACTTGCAACAAGGACGTGTGCCACGCGTGCGCCCAATACCACCCGCCAGAATACTGTCATACCGAAGTACGATTGTTCCTTTTCATCTCCAAATGAGTGGATCGTATTGAAAGGTTTGGTTTGGTACATGTAGCCCCGGCCGTTTGAGAGTGCCCCCGTGGAGAACGAACGGAAGAGGTTGGACATGATCAAAACCAACGACCTGTTCGCCGAAGAGAAGCGAATTCAAGACGCCAAAGCGTTCGAAGCGCTTCAAATCAAGTGCGCCATGCGCATTCAGCGGGGCTGGCGTCGCAAAGTAAGTCACTTCCATAGCGAAAACATTGTATTATTAATGTACACGACTGGGATAGGTGCAGTGCAAGTCGGGGGTGATGCACATGTTGGAGCTACACAAAGCCCACCAATCCACGTGGGAAAAGATCCAACGAGATCGTCAGGTAACAAACCAAGTGTACAGTAGGCACCTTAACGCTTGATGTGATTGCAGAGAGAAAAGCAATTCGTGTATCGCGTCAAGGGGGTGTTTGGCAAGGCCGAAGTGCTGGAAATGGACAGTCCGACCCAAGCGATTCTGCGACGGTTGAACGTGTACCTGCGGCACAAGATCGAGGCCCGCGCCCGAGCGTTGCACGTTGCGTTGGACGAATACGTACACTTAGGCGTGCCCTTGCCTGGCGTGGCGTCCATCGCAGAGGTTCGTCCAGTCGGCTTTTGAATGGCATGAGTTCATGTGACACAGGGGAGCGACCACCTCGAGACGAGCGAAGATCTGCGCGGATGGCTGGTGCCCGCCCAAGCCCTTCGGTTCGTGTTTTGTCACACACCAAGTGACTAACTCTACGACGTTGTCGCAGGATCCAAGGCCATGTTGTATATGCACAAATGGTCGAGTCTATCGGAGAAACGTTCATTCGGCTCAGTGCGCCGTATGGCCACATGAGTGTCGACAAGAGCGTGCTGTACTCTGTCGAGTTTTCCCACGACCACCCGACAAAGCTCAAGCATGCTGCGTACGACGCACCCCCCCTGGATTACTCCTTGTGCGATAACGTTTGACGTGTAGGAGTTCACACGCGGTAAAAGTTCGCGACTTGAAGGAAAGCAAAGCAGTGACAGCGTCCCGTACGTTGCTTTTTTTCATGCAATGTGGTGTCAATCGTAATGTGTAGTGCGCAAGATCGGCAACGCGACGCAGTCGATGGCCCTTCGGTTCGACGAAGACTCGTTCCTGGGCAGAGCCCTCAATCGAACGGCCCAACACATCCAAAGGTCCCTCCAGCGGCAAAAGTTCAACCAGTCCAAGCGCGAACGAGAGATATCCTTGCTCAGTGTCCAGCGATCGTTCCGCGACCGGCAAATGTACTCGCTGCGACGAGAGCAGTCTCAGCGGTGGGACGAAAGTTCGACCCAGCGACCCGCATCCATTCGGCACGTGGGGTCCATACACAGTGCAATGCCAGGAACGTCCAACGAAGCCCCAATGCACTTGGACATGGCCATACCAAGTAACGGATCGGCCTCCATGGCTAATACAGCGTCCGTCAACCAACCGCCTGAGGAAGGGGGTGGCGATGAAGGGCTGAGTGCAAAGGTGGATTCACGAACGGCCAGGGTTGTGCGCATATATAGCGAGTCGTTGGCACCGATGGTGTCAGCGCTAGAGGCGACAGCAACTACACAAGTGCCGGTAGATGTAGACCTGACAATCAGCACGTCTCAAGGCCAATCGGCCATCGAGCTCCCGGCACCAAAAACAGTTGAATCCCCCTCAAGCTACGAGATTGAGCCCTCCCCAAGTGACACCGCAATGTCGTTCGTGGAACACAATGCTGATGTCTTGCCCTACGATAAGCCAACCACTAATGTCCAACTTGACACTACCGGTACTGGCTACAACCCCGCAACGACCGAATACGATAAAGAGGTTTCCGCATCAGCTCTAGACTATAGTGTCCCTGCTGACTATTACCCCCAACAAAGTTACACAAGTGCAGCAGAAGGTACACAACTACCCGACAATGTCTCGTACAGCTACGACCAACCAACTTACGATGCGCAAGCTTATGCCGACCAACCTACACATGACCCACAAGGGTCGAGTCAGGACTGGCAGCAGCACGTGGTACCCCCCCAGCAGCCCACGCAAGATGACTACCAACTCGGCTACGACGATTACTACTACGACCAGCAGAACTATGACCAGCAAGGCTACTACTACCAGCCAGAGATCGACCACAGTTACTACACCCAAGACTCCACTGCGTACGTTGAAGGCGCATACATAGCTCCAACCTACCCAAGCTACAGCCCCACTGCCTCCGTCCACACCTCGTACACCGAGCCAGTGGCTGCCACTGAAACCGAATGGCAAGAGGCGTACGATCCGTCGTCGGGCCAGGTGTACTACTACAACCCTCGCACGGGCGAGTCAGTGTGGCACCAGTAAAACTAAATCTACTTGATGTCCACACGGTTAAATTTATATTTACTTTCGGCCTCGCTTTTGCACCGACTTGCCGCGCGAGACCTTGCCCGGTCGCGATTTGGCGGCGGGGGGCTTGCCGCCTTTGCCTCGCTTACCCACGCCCTCGTTGTTGCGGCCGCGGCTAAACGACGAAAAGTCGTTGGTGCTCTTCTTGTCGTTCTTCTTGTGGCTGAGTTTGGTCTTGCCGCCCGAGCCAAACTTTTTGTTGTGCGCTTCGCGTTTGAAGTTTTTCTTGTCGCGGTTGTTGCGGTCGCCCGCCTTCTTGTCGTCGTTGCCTCGGGGGCGCTTGCTGCTGCTTCCCGCGCCTTCCAGCATCTGTTCAAAGCTCTCGTCGTCATCGACGCCGCCCACGGCGGACGCAGCGTTGGTGTTTTTTCGCTTCTTCCACTGCTTGACCGCGTCCAGCGTGTCGTTCTTCTCCTTCAGACGCTCCTTGACCTTTTGAGACTGCAACTCCTTGGCCACCTTCTTGTGTGCCTGAGACTTCTTGCGCTCCTCCACGGCGTTCATCTTCTTTTGCTCAAAGATCAGTTTGTCCTTTACGCGGGCCATGTGCGCGTCGCTCTTGAGCATCTCGGCAAAGTAGTCTTCCGGACGCTTGTACGGAATCTTCTCCTTAAGCAAGCGGTCCTTGGCATCTTTCACCGACGCCAGCGTCTGGTTGTAGAAGGCCACTTCGCGCTTCAAGTCGTCGTGCGCGTTCTCGAGCTCCAGCACGTGCGACGACGTGTCAAGCGTTTCCACCCACTTGAACTTGGCACTCAGGTCCAATTCCTTGGCCAGCTTGACCATCGCGTCTTTGTTGTAGATCGCGGTCGACGTGACCTTGGTCTTTTCCGCCTGCATTTCCGCGACCAAGCGGCGCTCGATCTCGTCTTCTTCGTCGTCCTCATCTTCATCGTCGTCGTCGTCGTCGTCGTGGTCCGCGTCCGGGCGCGCCGACATCACGGGCGTGTTGAGGATTTCCACTTCCGTGGCATCTTCAGCATTGACCAGCGACGACACACTGCGTCCGACCACCGCCAACTGGTCCTTCTTTGGGCCACCGCCGCGCTTGTTCCCTTTGGCCATGATGCTGTTCAATCCAATGTGGATTTTACCCGTGATACAAGTATGGCCGTGGCACCAACCATTCAAAACGCACCACCAAACGATGCACGGTTTTGAATGGTCACTTAATAGCCAATCGAAAACTCGTATTTCCCATCCTCCACCCAATCACAGAACGACGTTGCCCTTGGCTTTTATGTTGTGACCAACCGATATTAATTTTCGACGGTAAATAATCTGTGTTAAAACGTTTGCAAATCCAGCAGTTCGTCGGCATGGCGCGCCTCGATGCGTCGGATTTCATCTTCGCATTCGTCGATTTGCTCTTGCAATTTCTCACACAAACTCTCCAACTGGCTCTTCTCTACACACACACACACTCTTCACATTACCATTCCCACAAGTATAGTGATATATAAAGTATATCCATACCTTGCGTCAACTTTAGGGTCGTGGCGTTGGCCGCGTCTAGTTCCGCCCGTACATCTGCCAGTTTAACTTCGTACGACGCCTTCATGCTGTCCAGTTGCTTGTTGAGCTCATGCACGAGATCCCGTCTCAGCTGCATCTCTTGCTGGACGTAGTCGGCGTCCTTGGCTTGCAAATCGTCTTTTAACTGGTCCAGTTCATCTCGCAGCAGCGCCACGTCATGCTCCTACGCCTCTATCGTTCACATCCTACGAAGAATCATCTCTCGACGATCCTACCGTGAATCGTTTCTTGGCTCCCGGCGCTTTAGCTCGGCTATTTAGTGGATGATGGCCTGCTGTAGTGGTCGTTGACTTGTCCAGTGGTTTGCCGCTGCTTTCCCTCGTCGAGGGCACACGCTGGATGGAATTGCGGCTTCGAATCGACGGGCGCTCCTTGATCGTCGCCAGACCGTCGGCTTTTGCTGGGACGACTACATTCGTAGCTCCATCTTTCGACACCAGCAAACTCGGGTGTTTTCGCTTCTTGTGGCCATCCGTACCGTACTCCATCTTGACTTGCACGGGTCTAGTTATTATGTGTGTTTTAAGTGTTAATTCCGTCCATAATAGAGCTAAAACAACCGTCTCGACAGCAATGTGGTTTTCGATGGCGCCGTGACCACTTCCTTCGCTATTGCACTGTACTGCAACGTCCGCAGCGTCTCGTCAAACTCGTCTGTGGAAGGGTTCACGGCCACAATCATAATGATTCGGCCGGCTTGTTTGCTTACAAATGACGCTTGAAACAACTACGGGGGACCCACGTTCATAACAAACTCCATACATAGAATCGTGCAAAGTGCACAACGTCGTCGTCACACAGAGCCAGCCTCTTTGGGCCATTGTCGATATATTCGATATATTCGAGGGTTTGCCCAATCGAATGAGCACATCGATATATACGACCAATCAAAAACCACAACACGAATCAAGTAGCCAATCAAATCATCCACTCACATTCGACCAATGAAACATCCAACTAGTGCTTGACTTTAATTAGGGTGACGATCTTGACATACAAAAATCAATACAAAGAATCGATTGATAGATTTAACGAATAAAAATCCAAATATTGGGTAAAAGGACAATATATGTACATACGCGCGTGAGCTTGGACGATCGAAAGGGCACCGGACGCTCCGACTTTGGATGCAGTTGGTTGAACCGCAAAGTTTCCAGGCACCGATTCAAGTTCATGAGCGATCCGTTGATTTTGCTGGCTTCCTGCAGCCGCAGACCCGACGCGCCCGTCTTGGCGCCGCGTTCGCACCCCGCCAGATCCACAATGGAAATCTGTTCATGTTTTCCGTATATCAGTTAAAAGTTTAAGTTGAACCATGTCGCAGTTGGATTCGGTGATCGTGGTGTATAATAGACAAAGGTACGTACCTTGCTGAACAGCGTCGTGGGGTCGTCCTGGTGGTACAAGTGCAGGGAAAACACGCAATGGCTGCGGCTCGAGTCGGAATTGCACTTGGTTTCGCCCACCTGGCGATTCTTCTGGCCGGTCTCGAGCATCAGTTTGGCTTCTTCGTATGACTTGATCGGTCGCTCCTCCAGGTCCTTCACGTACACCCGTCCATCTTTCTCTAGAAGTTGCAGAAACACGCGGCTACGACGAAGGGTCGAATGAATTGACGGTGCACGGCTGCAGGACATGGGTACGGGCGGCGGCACTGTACCGTTGACCAGTGGCGAGCAAGTCGTACACCTTTTCGTTGTAAATCTCCACGTACGAAGCTGTGATGCGGAAGTTGTCGGCTTTCTTGAACAGTGTCACGAAGGTTTCTGGCAATATGCCGGGGTGTTCGGGTGTCCCTGGGGGATTTCATCAGTGTGATATCAACATATCGAAACAAACGTACCCAAAATCGTATAAGTCTTCCCAGAGTTGGTCACGCCATAGGCAAACACGAGCCCATTCTTGCCTTCTAACGCTTCTTCAATGATGGCGTACGTGGTTTGCTCGAACAGATCACGCTGTGTGGTTTCTGGCCTGAACACTTGGGAAAAGTGAAACGAGCTCACGGCTTCTGTCACGCGGCTGGTCTATTGAGAACGTTCATGCTCTCAACATGCCAGGTGCACGCACGCACTCATACCCTGGGTGGTTTAGCTACGAGGCAAGTGTCGGACACAATGCGGAAGGTGTCGGCGTCCTCCTCGCCCACAGGTGGCCGCAGGCGAACGTAGATCTATGTACCAGAATACATCAGCCACAAGGAGACATGGCCTCAATACAAGTACTTGAACTTTATCTCCAGGTTTGGACACCGGCAGCGCCGCGCTGTAGCTCAATTTCCGTTGGATGTCCTGCTCCTGTTGTGCCGCCGCCGCCGCCGACATCAAGCTCAAGATGCGTTTGAAATTTGAATCCTAAAGTTATCCGGTTGATTCGTGGGGTTATCCGGAACAACAGGTATCCGGAAGTGTACCCGATTTATCCGGGAATGCAATTTTGGCGCCGACTCCAAACCTTCGGCCCGCCATCATGGACGATGAAGAGTACGATGAATGGGAGCTTATGTACGGCAACGATTTGGAGGCGGAGAACGAGATGAATGCGATGGAGATGGAACTGTCTACTCCTACTGCCGCTCCTCCGCCCAAGTCAGCTCCAGTCCTGGCGGCCCCATCGTCGGCGACTGTGCCTGCAGTCGTAGTCGTGGCCGCCGACGAACCGCTCGAAATGAAGGTGGACGTCGAGTATAAACCTAACAACCTGGTCAAAGAAGTGAGAGATGAAGATCGCTACATCAGTCGCCGTCCATCGCTCGACACTCCGAGCATTGCTTGCGTTTTAGCGTCTGGGGAGCGTGTGTTCATTAAGAAGAAGGAGCACGAGTTTGCATTTGAGAAAGCCGCCACCAACAAACCAGTACAATGGAAGCTCGGGTCGTCCATCAAGACGCTCCTGGAGAGCATCAATCAGGTATACGTCCATATAATGGCACTATCATACTGATCGATTGCGTAGCGAGCGATCGAAGCCGTGGTGGAGGCCGATCGGAGGCGCGAAGAGAACCAAGGCGGCGAACATGCCGTCGAGGCAGTTAAAGAGTCCGATCTGTGGCTGAACAAGTACAGTCCTCGGCACTTCATCGACTTGCTGAGCGACGAGCGAACCAACCGGGAAGTGCTGACGTGGCTCAAATCGTGGGACCCCGTCGTGTTTCCATCTAAATCATCCAAAGCACCTTCCAAGGCCCTTCCCGACCAATTGAAACCGCCGAATGCTGATATTCGACCTGAACACAAGGTAACCCCATAAAAAACTACAACTCTGTCACAGAGAAGTACTCTAGATCATCCTCATCTGCGGACCGCCGGGGGCTGGGAAGACGACATTAGCCAGCATCGCCGCTCGACATGCCGGGTACAATCCCGTGGAAATCAACGCCAGCGACGATCGGTCGGCGGGGGTGCTCAAGGAAAAGGTACTAAAAAAATAATATTGCAAAAAGACCCCTCCTTATTCTCGTCATGTATTGATTAGTATGTTACTAGTATAAGAATATTTTTTTGACACGATGAAAATATATATATATTAAAAATATATTACTAGTATTTTTATATTGATACGGTGGCAACGTACAGATCATCAACGCCATGGAAATGCAAGCCATCTTTGGCAACAACCGGCCGAATTGCATCATTCTGGACGAGATTGACGGCGCCATGGGCGGACCCGACGGGAAGGGCGCCATCTCCGCGATCCAAGCGTTGATTGCGGCGCCATATTCGTCTCGTACAAAGCCTTCCAAGCAGCAACATGCAGCCGCCTCCAACAAGAAAGCGGCTGGAGGGCAGCATCCAGTGATCCGACCCATCATTTGCATCTGCAACGACCAGTTTGCACCGGTGCTGCGGCCCCTGCGCAGACTCGCCAAGATCTTTGTCATGCACACGCCCGACCCGAGGCAACTCATGCAGCGCATGAAGTTCATCTGCAAACAAGAAAACATCCGCGCATCCAACTCGCTTCTGTCCACTCTGTGTGATCGCGCAGACAACGACGTGCGGTTCTGCTTAAACGCGCTCCAATTCGCTAGCGCCAGGACGTCGGCGGCGCTGACAGTGTCCATGATCGACTCGATGATGGTATTTATCTTTCATTTACCCAACATTTGGTAGACTTTTGCTCTGAAATCGCCAATTCTTCGTACTGAGTATTTTGGTATCACACTAATTGAAGTCACACACTAATTTGCCTTTGTTGACGGTTTCCTGCAATGTGATTGGCTAAAACCTTCTGCCGATGATTCTTGTGTAATACATTTGGTTGTGTCGATGTTCATTCATTCTCCATACAATATAGTATGCTTCTTACATGTATATACAGAAATGTGTGACGACGTTGCTCAAGTCGGTTATGGGTAGGGGCGAAAAGATGTGTCCAAGGGAGCGTTTGACGTGTGGGATACAGTGTTCTTCGAGTCGAAAGAGCAGCAAAAAGACAAGTCGAACGCGTGCATGCGAGTATGTGACACGGCCGACCGGTTCGGCAGCCATGAGCTCATTCTCCACGGGTTGCACGACAACTTGCTGCCGCTAGTGTTCAACGACCCGACCTTGTACGACTTAGTATTAATTATATTCACTGTCGGATGGGTACATTGGTGTTGTTGATATAATTGATATTTCGTGTTTACCCCAACTGGGGCTTTTGTGCTCATTTGTTGCCAAATCTATCGATCGATTGTTTGACTTGTTTGACTTTTATATATACGTATCGTCCCCAATGTGTCACACTAATTTCGTTCACACTATTTCGATGTTTCATTGGTCGAATGTGAGTGGATCATTTGATTGGCTACTTGATTCGTTGTTGTGGGTTTCGATTGGTCAATATATCGATTGTGTGCCTTCGATATTTGGTTATTCTACTCATTCAATTGAGCAAGCACCCAAACACTCGAATATAACTCTTGACAATATCGCTAGGACAAAGATCAACCACGCCCTCGAGTGGATGGAGTTTGCCGACTTGTGTGACACCAAGGTGAAGAGCCACCAGCAGTTTGCGCTCTTGGCGTACTGCTCGATGGCGGCCGTGGCCGTGTACCGGGCGTGCTGTACAAGCAGTCGGCGCCGCATCGAGTACCCCAAGGCCCACTACGACGTAACGAAACACTTGAAACCACCCCGTTCGAGTAGTTGGTTGTGAATTGTATGCACCCTCTTGTAGCATCGAAAACACGTGGAAACAAGTCAAAGCATCATGGACGCGTTCGTGGGGTCGGGGGTGGCGCTGCGGCTGGGGCGCCGCGTGCTGGCGGTGGACGTCGTGTCGAGTGTGGTGGCGATGCTGAATCCCGTGCTTACGCCTTCGCAGGACAAGCAGCCCATGGACCAGCTCATTGCGCGCATGGCGTCGCTGCAGCTGTCGTACAAGCAGATTCAAATGCCAGGGGGGGTTGTCGAGTACCTGCTAGAGCCGTACGTCTCCCCTGTGTACAAGTGGATTCAATGATGTGGCAACTCTTTGTAGATCGCTGGACAGACTAGTGCAGTACAAGGCACTCGAGCCACGTGTTCGATTGCCATTGGGCGTCCGCCAAACCATGGCGAGGGAAGTAGACCTAGAAAACATGCGCCGAGCCGACAAGGGAAGTCGTTTACCCGATGACGTGGCAGCGCCAGACGTCGGTATCGTCGACGTTGACCTAGAGGACGCGGTCGCTGTGCCAGGTACGCATGTGTCGGTGGCAGGATATTACGACACTGGATGAACGTGAATATATATATATATATATATATATATATATATATATATATCGTTGACATGTGTGAAGATGCATCCAATCCATTTGGCCTCAAGAAACGAAAACGCGAAGCCCAATCCCATGCCAACGCCAAACGGTACTACTATCATCTATACTGGACACTCTACTGATGTTGATATTTGATTAGCTGGCCGGTGCGGTTCAAGTTTAACGAAGGCTTTACAAGCGGGATTAAGCGTCCAGTCCTCGTCCAAGATTTATTGTAGTAACTAGGTATTAATATACAATAGTAACAAATACAGTAAGGGCTGTATTTGTGCGATTTGTTACGCAACTCACAGTATACCAAAAATAGAAAAAGAGGAAACAAAAGAGGCAAATCGATTTTGATTGGCTCTTTCTATTTCTGAAAACTACTACTGTACGTACTACGGGTAGTGAACAGAACCGTAGTTCCGTGACAACTTCGTATGATTGGTAGAAAACAATCACTCTGAAATTTTCAACCAATCACCTGCAACTATGTTTCAACGAACAATATTAATTCTCCTCTGTTAAAGAAACACTAAGAGCATCTCCAACGGTAAATTCTAACTTATTGCTAAAGCATAGGTTAAAGTCAAACTTCGTTTTTACGGTTGTTATTTTGGCATTATCCGGATTATGTAGAAATTACGTCCTTCACTGTCAGAATTTCTATTTTCGCGTGAAATACCAGGTAGCAACAAACCCTCCGGATAGTATTCTATATCCGTAACTTCGAGTTGACAATAGAAATAAAAACACCGTCCAACGCGGGTAAGAACGTTATTCAATAGACCTCTTGTTCACTTACAAATTTCTTGATCAGTGATTGCCAATAATACTGTACATCAATATATATATAGAATTAAAATAAGTAAATGTGATAGGATTGGCTAAAATCGAACTAACGTTGTAAATGACGAAGAGATTGAACAAATGATCAAAGACTGCGTCATTGAAGAATAAACCGATTCAAAAACAATATGGCAACGCTATTCCACATTTACAACCTACATGACAATACTAGTATCCTACACAACTGAAAGTGAATATCTGCTGCGACTCTACACCAAATACCTACTCGGAGTAGCGCGTAGTGATAACTCACAATCACTTTTTTGAAGAAACTCATGGACTCCTTTGCTATCGTGTCGCGTCTCCAACAACAAGTCGGCGACGAAGTTCACGCATAGACCTCTTGTTGGATGAGATGAGCCAAGTCTACCACGCTCACTCCTAACATGTCGAGGAGGCCTATGACTCCCCCACTGGTCTCAGTGAGATTCGAACCCGGGGAATAGCCATTGCAGAATGCACGTTTTGTGTGTTGAGGTACAGGTTTCTTTAGAACCGAACAAGAATAGAATTTCGCGGTGGTGTCATCACCAGGGAGAACGTTCGTCCCTATACAGTAGCTACATCAACTGATGCAAATACTAGCCCCAAAAGTACATCTTTTGGTGGGCCTTTGATGATTCAAATGTTCCGTACTCTAAGTGAACAAGAGGTCTTTTATACGTACTACTAGTAGTATGGACCTCTTGTTCTGCTACCGTTTTGTGGTTTTCAAAATCATATTTTTTTTTTGTGATCGTTCAAATGATCAGTTCGGCAATCGACAACGAATTGATTCAATAACATAAATAATAATGAAATAAATGAGCACTTATACACGACTTAGTCAATGCCTTGATGGATGATCACTAACCACGTTCTGACTTGAAACTTCGTCACTGAACAAGAGGTCTATTAGACCTCTTGTTCAGTGACGAAGTTTCAAGTAATACTACGTAGTAGCAATTTGGGTCCCAAAAAGTGTCACGGAACCGTGCCCATACACGTATAACGTGAGTACTATTTTATTCACCTTGTGGTCGGGGGTCTTGTAACCGACACGACCCGAAGCGTTTCATCGACAGTTACATTTGCCATCGCCCCGTGCCACGCATTGAACGTCGTCGCGGGGGCATGGGCAAAGGGACTGGGGACTCTGTGGACAACACATTGCTGCCGTCAAAGCAGCAACTTCTCCAGAAACAATTCACAGGTGACTATAGCGTGTACGACAGCTGAGTTGACCCCATCGATACTGTGCAGACACATACCAAGAGATCCAAGCACTCAAGCAAGTGCTTAAGGTAACGTGTATCTTCATAAGGACACTATCGAACGGCAGACAAATTTGAAATCCAGGGCTATCTCCACAAGGAAGACAATAATACAGCGTCGAGCGCGGACGTGTCGTCGTCTGAAGCTGTAGCATGCAACCCCTGTCCCCATGAAAAATCGGCCGGTCAGTTCAAGTTCAAACCGAGCAAAACGTCGGAGAGAATCTTGGCCCAGAGCCAGCAGGGTAAAGTGCCGTTTCTCGAGCGCGTCAAGTTGCAGGCACACAAGCACGAGCAGACGGCAAAGTCGCTCAAGGAGCAAGTGCTGGCAGTCGAAGACGTACAAATGACGTTTACCCCGTCTATTAATCCCGTACGTTCAATCAACATCCCCAAACAGAACAATCGTGTCAACGTGTGGTGGTTGGGGACAACGTAGAAATCGAAGCGCATGGAGCGACGAATAGACCACTTGTGGTCGTGGGAGCGAGACAAGCAGGTCAAAGTCGAAGCCCGGAGGATAGCAGCGGTGCAAGACGAGCTCGCGCAAGTCACGCCCGTCCCAGTGTGCAGCGCCAAGTCCAACCAAATGCTCCAACGCTGTTCGAGTTACACCAAGCATTCTGCCGCACGACCGATCAAGGTCGAAGACAGGTAGATCTCGCGTCATCTCGAGAACGATGAAATGCTGAACGTTGAGTAGGCTGCAGAGGTATGGGGCGACGATCTCGGCCAAGAAAAAGGCGAGGCGGCGAGAGCCCCCTTGTCCGTTTCAGCCCACGCTGTCGTGCCATTCGGCCAGACTCCAGCGCGACGGCGACGTCCACACCCGGCTTTTCAACCTCGCTGCAAAGGAACCTCCTCCCCAGCCCTCCATCACGGCTATGCCGCATCGACGACCGCCCCCCACTACCCCCCTGGACGCGCACACAGCCCAGCTGTGCACTCGATTGCACGAAGAAGCCACCGTGAACCAGGAAAAACTGAAACACATTCGCGCCGCAGAAGCACGAGACTTGGATATGCTCAGGGTAATCATCTTACATATGAGCCGCGCAATTCAACATACTGATAATGTCTTTGTTCTGTGGTTAGAACACCCCTAAAATCAGCGCCACGAGCTTGAAGCTGGCACGTCAACACCACACGAGCGGTCGGAAGGCACCAACCAGTCCCCCCCCGCCCCCCCCCAAACAGCCAGTGCGAACGATGCCCCTCAAGGAAGCCGAGCAGGTTTACCTCAAACAAGTGCAGTGGAAAGTGCAAAAGGAAGCCAAAGCGACCCAAGAGCGCGAGGCCCAACAGCAGCACCAGATTGCCCAATGCACGTTTTCCAACCCGTATCGAACCGAGGACGAGGAACAGTGTCCAGTGAAACCACAACCCAACGACACGTACTTTCGAAAGGCCATGGACTGGGAGCGACGACGGCAGCAACTCGTGGCCGAAAAGCAGCAACGCCTGTTGTTAGATGCATTGAAAGAATGCACATTTCACCCCCATACAAACCCAAGCCCCCAAGACCAGCAACGAGAGGCGAAACGGTCAACGCTCGAGTCGATGCTGTCCATGTTTCGACATGTACGTATGCAGCCAACATGATGATTGTAGCTGACTTGAAACATTGCGTAGGAACAAGACGAGAATTGCCTACGAACGCCCCCTAAACAAGTGACAGACGAGCCGACCTGCACCCAAACCCTGGGAGGCGTTCCCAGGTACACACCATATCCTCATCCTATGTAGTTCAAACTATACTCCATTTATTACTATGATGATTCTATGAACGATGTAGTCGAAACAGTTTGCGCATTTCAGCGGGCGACGATGCGCGGATATTGCCGCCTCCGTGGGAAGAATATGTGACTGAAGATGGCTTTCTGTACTACGTCAACACGTTGACGCGGGCGTCGCAATGGGACTTTCCGTAATAATAATATAATAAAAAACAGAAAAGAAATATTGCGATAGTTTTACACATCGAAAAAACTGCAACTTCCAAGCGTTTACTCCGGAGTATATGCTACCACCATATATATGGCGGCAAAGTTGCCGATATAAAACAGATCTCGGAACAAGTTAGACCACCCTGGGCGCGACCGTGTTGAGTCCAAGCCCACGAATGGTCTGGAGGAACGTGGTTTCAAACGGCATGAGCTGCACTTCCGTCTGCTTGAGCGACAGAACTTGCGACATGACGTCAATGTACTTGAGCGCGAGGAGGTACCGCAACGGGTTCTCGCCACTTCGGGACACGACTTTGGAAATCTACAATCGTTCCGTTACATATTCCGTAGCCAAATTTGAGCTTAGCACGTACTTCCTTGATGCTGCGCGCTTCGGCGGTGGCGGCATTCACAATCGCCTGAGCTTCCCCACGTGCTACATACAGTTTGCAGGCAAAGTCAATGGCGACAGGATGGGACGCGACGTACCACGCGAAAGGGTCTGCTGGGCTTCTCCCTCGGACTCCTTGATCATGCGATCGCGGTTCCCTTCCGAGTTGATGACTGTCGTTTGCTTCATGGCCTTGGCTTGGATGATAATCTACAAATATTACACGTAAGATGTATGACGAATGCATTGCCGTTGAAATGATATGAGGAGGGGACTAGGTACCTCCTTGTTGTTCAAATCGGCCTGCTTCTTCTTCGCCAGAACTTGGCTCAACGCACCCGCGTCCACGCGTTGGATCTTCACCATGGCGATCTTCACGCCGTACTGCACGGCGGCGGCGTCCATCAGGCCCGACACGCGGTCCATCTGGGCGGTGTCTTCGATGATTTGATCCACGTCCAACGACCCCGCGACGTTGCGGACCTGCGCTTGCAGCAGCACGCTCAGCAGATGCGGGAGGTTCTTGACCGTGTAGATGTACGTCTTGGGGCTGGTGATCGAGTACTGCAGCACGGCGTCGAGGAAGATGGCGGCGTTGTCGCGCGTGATCACAGGTTGCTTGGGGAAATCCAGAACTTCGTTCTGCGTCGAGATGGTCAAGATCTTGGGTTTGTCCACCAACGTCAAGCGATCGGCCACGTTGACAACGTACTTTTGCGTATGTTCGCGCGGCTGGTCCACGAACGGAATGATAAAGTGACACCCCGGCGACAACACGGTCTTGAACCGCCCAAAGCGCTCGATCACCATCACTTCCTTCTCCTTGATGATGCGAATGCCTTTCAATGCCGTGACGATCACGAAGACCACTACGGCTGCGGCCACAATGAGGCCCACTGTGCGCGAGTCAACCATGCCGCTCTCTCGGTCTTGTTGTGCTTTGCTTGTTGTGTCTTTGCTTCGTATGTGGAACTTTTACCTTGCGATTGGTTATGGCATACAATATCCAAGATGCAAAAAGTGTAGGTCCATCCAAGGCTCTTGGGAACCCCTGGGAATTGTTTATTTCATGGATTCTCGCATTTGAGTGAAACCTAGCGAGTAATTGCCAAATAATGGCCAAATTTGCTACAGAATCCAACCCAAATTGGGTAATTCTGACCCAGATATTCCCAATCTTTTAAATAAAATCACTGAAATTTATCACCAGTGCAACTATGGTGGGATATTCCGCTAGAAACACTATACGTAAAGTGATTCCGTGAAATTTGTGGGTGGCCAAGCGCGAGCTCATGTCAACGGAACTTGCCCTCACAAGCGCGGTGGACGACGCGATTGCTCGCGAAAAGATCACATGGAGCGTGCATCGATCAAGGGAACTATTCGCGGGGGAGCCGCCGAGCTTTGAGACTCACGAAGACAGCCAAAAGACGCACATCCAGGTGAAATTCCGCGCACGATATGCTGATCTTCCCGACATCCAACCGAGCCAGTTGAAGAAATCCAAGTTGGACACCGTGGCACCCGTTCCTGTGATCAGTCCCTTGGATAATACACCGGCAGCAGAGGACGACGAGGATGGTGTCGTGGAAGGGCATGCCACAGCCGAACCAGTGGACACGTTGCCAAGTGCTGTGGAGAACGCCGTGGCCCAATTCTCCAAGCAACAGGAAGCTGCCGCTGCAGCTTCCAACACAAGTCAACAAGCCTTGGTCGAATACAAGAAGGAAACCACATTCAAGGCCCAATTCAGCGCCGCGTCAGCGTTGGTCCGTCGCCGCCAAGCCGCCGAGGTGCCGAAACCGACGTGGCACGCGCCGTGGAAGCTCAAGCGCGTGATTGCCGGGCATTTGGGTTGGGTGCGCTCCATCGCCGTGGATCCTACGAACCAATGGTTCGTCACGGGATCGGCCGACCGCACCATCAAGGTATGGGACCTGGCGAGCGGCCAGCTTAAGTTGACGCTGACGGGGCACATCAACGCCATCCGCGGCCTGGCTGTAAGTGACCGGCACCCGTACATGTTTTCCGCGTCGGAGGACAAGAAGGTGCTGTGCTGGGACTTGGAGTACAACAAGGTGATCCGCAGCTACCACGGGCATTTGAGCGGTGTGTTCAGCTTGAAGCTGCATCCGACGCTGGACGTGCTCATCACGGGTGGACGCGATGCCGTGGCTCGGGTGTGGGATATGCGGACCAAGCAGCAGGTGCACGTGCTGTCGGGGCACCAAGGCAGCGTATGGGCCATCGAGACCCAGGGCACCAACCCCCAGGTGGTCACGGGCGCCGCGGATAGCACGGTCAAGCTGTGGGACCTCGCCGCCGGCAAGGTGATGACGACATTGACCAACCACAAAAAGGGCGTGCGGGCCATGGTGGCGTCGCGTACAGACCACACGTTCTTGACCGGGGCGGCCGACAATTTGAAGAAATGGCAGCTCAAGGACGGCAAGTTTCTGCGCAACTTTTCGGGCCACAACGCGATTGTGAATGCCGTGTCGGTGAACCAAGACAATGTGTTGGTGTCGAGTGCTGACAACGGATCCATGCGCTTCTGGGACTACTCGACTGGGTACTGCTTCCACCAAGAAGAAACCATCGTCCAGCCTGGGTCCCTGGACAGCGAAGCCGGCATCTACGCGTCGACGTTCGACATGACCGGCCTGCGCCTCATCACCGCCGAAGCTGACAAAACGATCAAAGTGTGGGAGGAGAATCCGGACGCGACCCCCGAGACCCACCCCATCGACATGGTCAAATGGACCAAGGAATTCACGGCCCCCAAGCGCTATTAATATATCAATATCGTCGACAAATATACAGTAACTTGCATACCCGGTATGTTTGATGTAAGAAATATCAAATGTACTTGAACGGTACTGTTTGTTTTGCGTAAAGTTGAAGAGTTAAACCTATCGTTATTGAAGGTTTAATGTCCTGTTTTCATACCAACTTTGGGAGTATAACCCGTTTAAACAATGACGTTTAATACATGAAGTTCAAGCGACAACTCACGTGAATAATACCATACGTCAAGTATTCCACATTTGAGTTCGACCATCATGACAGCATCCTCGTACCGCCTCCGCGTCCGCAACGCCAAGCAACTGGTGCAAGTGTGCAGCAACAACGAACGAGCCAAGCGTGGCGCGGAACAAGGCAATGTCGCGATCATTGAGGACGGAGCGCTGGTCGTGGATGCGCATGGCAAGTTTGCCGTCGTCGGCACCACCGCCCAAGTTGACGCGTGGGTACAAGCACAACCGCAGCCCGTGACGTTTGAACGGGACTTCGACGCGTCGGGTCTGTGCATCCTTCCTGGTCTTGTGGATGGCCATACGCATCCCGTGTGGAGCGGCAGCCGCGTGGACGAGTTCGCGCTCAAGCTGGCCGGCGCCACGTACATGGAGGTTCACGCCATGGGTGGCGGCATCAACAGCACGGTGCGGTCGACTCGGGCGTCGTCGGAAGCGGAGTTGTTCGGGCTTCTTAAGAAGCGTTTGGATCGCATGCTCAAGTGCGGTACCACCGTCGTGGAAGCCAAGAGCGGCTACGGCCTGGACACGGACACGGAGCTGAAAATGCTGCGGGTGTTGGAAACCGCATCGAAGTCCCATCCGATCGACTTGGTGGCCACATACCTCGGCGGCCATTCCGTGCCCGACGGCATGACCGCTGCCGAAGCCACGCTGGACATTGTCCAGAACCAAATCCCCGCGCTCCTCCGCGCGCAAGCCGCCGGTGAAATCAACCCCACCTTCATGTACGCTTCCCCTCCAACATTTGAAGATTATGATGGCTGTGGTGAAGCTCATGTGAATATGCTGTAGCGACGTGTTTTGCGAGAAGGGAGTGTTCGAGTACGACGACACCAAGACGATCCTGCAAGCGGGCAAGGACGCGGGGCTCAAAATCAACTTCCACGGCGACGAACTCAACCCGATGGACTCGGGCAAGTTGTGCAACTGCCTCCAGGCTCACGCGGCGTCCCATCTGGAGATGCTGGACTCGGCCAACATCCAAGCGATGGCCGACGCCGCCACCTTCGCGGTGCTGCTGCCCACGACCATGTACATTTTGAAGCTCCCGAGCCCCCCCGCACGCGAACTCATCGAAAACAACGTGGCGGTGGCGCTGGGCTCCGACTACAACCCGAACGCGCACTGCCTGTCGATGCCGCTCACCATGCACATGGCGTGCTGCCTCATGAAGATGACGATGAAGGAGGCACTCGTGGGCGCCACCATCAACGCCGCCGCGTCCGTCGACCGCGCAGACACCCACGGCAGCATCGAAGTCGGCAAGCACGCCGATCTGCTCGTGCTCGATGCCCCGCAGTGGGAGCATTTGATCTACGAAATGGCCGACCCGCCCATCCAACACGTGGTCAAGAACGGCCGGTTCGTTGTGTCCAATGGCCAATTGCTGGCTTAATACAACTGTCATAAAATCAAGGCGTAGTAGGATTAAGATAGGATTGAGTGGGAGTACACATTCATGGTCTACTGCCGCCACTCGGTCGTTGCATCTTGGTGGCCTCGGGAAGCATGATAAAGTGCCGATGATGCTGCTGCCAAGAAGGCGGCAGCCATCGAAACCATTCCGCCGGTAGCGACGTATCTGTGGCTTGTTGGCGCGTGAGCAATGGAGGCGTCCGCGGTGGAGCGCCGAGGACGGACGGGGGGAGTGTGTCTGTCATGGAGGAACGTAGCCAAGTGACCAATGCATTGGTGGTGTATCTGTACCTGATCAGCCGTTTCATCAGTTGACTAATCCAACGTCAAGACAGATAATATCCGGATGTGGGTACTTTTCACTTTTGTGAAATGGACACATTTGGAACTGCCACGTCATGATGCTGCAAACTCGACGGGGATGGTACTGTACAGTAGTAATACGGAGTACCAGACAGAGACCAAAGCCCATGACGAATGGGTGTGCCAGTGATAGCTAAACTAGTACTAATTACTAGTAGTACTTACTAGGAACACCAGGCGTCTACGTACAGATAGATAGATCATGGGATAACCTGGACAACCTATCCACAAATGTACTATAGTACTAATAGTATAATAAAAGACTATTTCATCGTTATGTTTTGTATCGGGAGGCAGGGTCGACGTTGAAGCTCCGGATGTTTGCCCGAAGTCGGAGCCCGGTGCACGCTTTGTAATGCTTGTCGTGGTCTGCCAGGAGCGTCTGGTCGTCTGCTTTGTCCAGTCGCGCGACGGCAAACGCCGTGTCGAGGGCGCTGAGGAACCCCCGGTTGATTCCCAGTCCCTGGGGCCAAAATGGCTCAAGCAGCGCATCGCCCACGAGCGCCACCAACAGTTTGCTCTTGGCGTGATGATGCAGCACCACTGCCGCCTACACATTTCCAACAATAACGACAACTCTCAACCGTGGGAAGACGGACCTTTTCGGCGCGACGGGTCTGGCTAAAGTCAAACAGTTGCGCGTCCAGCTGATCGTCGTCGGGTGCGGGAATTTGCAGAAACGCGAGCACCTTTCGCACGTACAGCTGCAGGGCGTCGCTGTTGACCGAGTCCAGTTCCTTGGTCTCCAGCACCCCCGCGTCAATCAAACTGGCCTTTTTGGGCGTCATGACAACGTAGTGCACTTCGTCTCTGTAGTACACGACGTTCTCCACATCCACGCCAAGGTCCGCCTTGAGTGCGGCAAACATGTCCTGGTTGTACTGCTTGGCCCATGAAAACTGGCGAAGTGTCACCTCGGCCCTACAACTGAATGAGTGGTTGTCATACGAGTTGGTGTGGGTACTTGGTGCGTCGATTGGGAAAGATCACCACGGCCCCCACAGCCGGACTCGGGGAAAATGACTTGCGCCCAATATCGACCAAGTGCCCGATCGTGTCGCGGTTGCCGCCGGCCCCCACCAGCGCACTCACGCGCCGGCACGGGTCCGGAAGCGGGGGGTTCGTGCGGATCACGTATCCGTCGCCGTCCTCGTCGATCGCTTCGAACGATGTCTGGTCAAACACTACCCCATATTCGTCAGCTCATGACTAGGGAAGAAAAACAACCTAACTAGCTGTGCAATCTTACCTGTGACCCCTACCATCAACGCCACTTTGAGCAAAATGCATTGCAATTGACGAGTCCCAATATGCAAATGTGACGACGACATGCAAAACTACACTAGCAACCTTTAGTATCATATGAATTCGAAGTCATATATATTGGTACCCGACGATAAAAGACCTTGGCGCCAAGCTTGGTGAGGTCGTGGACCACCCATGGAAAGAGATGCAAAATATTTTCACGATTGAAATTCGCTCGCTTTTCAACGACAATGGCATCTCCGCCCAGAAGCGCCACTTCAATCGCAGTCCGCAAGCCCACTGGTCCCCCTCCGACAATCAGCACACGCTACAAAACCACAATTCGAAACATCATTCTCAATAAATATAAGTCAAATTGATTGAAATATATAGTACTAGTACACCACGACCGATAAATAACTAAACTACATTACCAAGGACAAGTTCTAAAGGAACCCAAATGAACGACTGATTGAAATACGGTCAACGTACTCTAGATCGTGCGGGGTGTTGGGCATAAAAAGGCGTTTCTTGTCGCTTTTCGTCGAGAATGTCAAAGATACGCACGTGGAGAAACGAAAGCGATGGCAGCAAATGGCTCTACAAACGTTAGGACTATATATATATATATATATTTGTACGACTGTTGTACTAGTATGGGTTTTTTTTTCACCTTCAAATGCGAATACACGTTCGTGTGATGGACCGTAGACCGATTAACGTTGAATTTTTGCCACGCCAAGAGGATTTCAGGCATGTTCTACGGATCATCCGGTTAGAATGATCGCGACTATTTAGGTGTTACCTGCGCAGTCTCAAACGCAGCAAAGGCCTCGGTGGCCTCGCCGGGCGTCAGGGGCGGCCACGTGTCCGTCCCGTCGTCGAGTGGCGGTGGCATGCTAAAGAACTGGCAATCATCCAATCCTCTGGACGCAGCAACTGGCTCGGACGACACCATCGACCGGTTCAGTTTCTTTGGCTTCTGGTAGCCTTTGACCTCAAACAGCGGCGCATGCAAGTCGTCGTCGGGCTTAAGGTCGCCCTCTGGACCAGTCGACGGCAGTTTCCCACGTTGTCGGCGAAGGTACGACGCTTTCGGTGACAGTGACGTGTCCAGCGTCGAGTAGTCTAGTAAAAATGTCTTAAGATATATATATATATATATATATATATATATATATATGTCAGTAGTAGTTAGTACCAGACAGTCCGCAGAGCACTTCAAAGCAACTGTGCAGGTCGTTCGCACACGCGTCAAACATTTGGTCGATGGTATCTGCGACAATGTCTGGAAACAGGTCAGCCAGCACTTGCTTGGGGTTGTCTGGGGGGTTTGGAAACACTTGCGGCAGCACCGTTTTGCGGAACGCTCGAATCTTCATCGCTTGCTCCACCTACAATTTTTGTAGCATCCAAGTGATTCTTCGTGCCATGTCAGCCATTGAAATCACACACATGCTGAATGGACACAAAGTTGTAGGCCTTTTCAGCGTCCGCCACCATCGACAGCCGCGCCTTGTCGAACGATTTCACGGCGGCGCCCAAGAACTGGGGGATGTGACGCACGGCCATCGCGGCTTTGGCATCTGCTAACGCGGCCAACAACTGGCGGGCGTTTGAAAGGTCGTCGTCCGCGTACGTGGCACACGCTCGTTTGATCGAGTCGAGGCATAGCACTATGGCCGCCTTGACACTGCCGATGGTGTTGTCTCCTGTTCGAAAGCAGTGAGTAAATTGACGATGGATTTACTCTATGGCACACGTACCGGGTTGGAGTGTAGTTGTAGTACTGGAAGGATCGACGGGGGGCGAGATGGGGGATGAACAATCCGCCGAGGCGTTGGCTATGCAAAACACGACACCGTTTGCAGTCAACTTGGCAACCACTTCACATGAGTGTGAAGTATGTGGTGGTCGGATGTACCTGACGCGTCGACTGAGGGGATGCCATGGACTTGGACTAACGATTCTGGCTGGGGTCTGGCCACTTGAAATTCGTCCGACGGCAGGTTCAGTTGTTCAGGGTCCAAGGGATTTTCGTGGGGGATGTCGCTTGGCGGACTGATGCATTCCCGGGCCATCCGTTTCGGGGACTCGAACGGCTCCTCGTTGGGCGGTTGACCAATCAGCGTCGCCGTATCGTCCGGCGACTCCGCTTTGCCCGCCACAAACGACTGAGAGAGGCGAACTTGCACTTCATTTGGAGGCACTTGAGTCAGAAACATGCCCAGTTTCGACGCGGATTTTCGTGCCATGCCCACGTTGGCTTTCTTTTCCACTTGGACTGAATGTGATGGAGACGCTGGTCGCTTCAGCGGAGGAGGAAGTGACGCTGATGTAGAGTCCATGTCGTCATGGTGGCCCCTGGTTCGATGTGAGTTCCAAATGCCTGCCCAACTGAACGGGTCGTCGTCATTAGTGGTCAACAGGCGAGGCATGGTCTACGAACATATGAGTTTACTCTCCTTGACAAGGGCATACCGCAAGGAACTCTGATAAGAACACAAAGCCATCGCCTGTCTTGTCCATCTCAGCAACTAACTGCCACGCCGCCATGAGTGGAAGTCTTCGTGTGGCCTTGGAAAGATCGTCCACACACAAGAACCCATCGTGGTTTTCTACAGTAGCCTGTTATGGTCCCGTTGGTTTGAGCTAGACGTACTGTCCAAGCGCTCAAACAGTGCGCGGAGTTCGGCGTCCATTCGTCGTCGTTGTCGGAAAAAATGCGACGGGACTTTTGAACCTTGTCGTTTACAGTTAAAAGGCGAAAGATACCGGCGGTATCGAATTCTGCACTAGAAATTTGTATGGCCTTGGAAATGATTGTATGGCCTTGGAAATGATTGACAATCACTCAGTCCATTGGTCTAGGACAACCATCCTATAGCCAATCAAATGGAGTTGATGGATATTTATAACCAATCATCAATTAGGTCGTCCAAATAACCAAAAGCATTTGCTATAATTCTGAACACTGGAACGATTTATAACAACATGGGACCGTTCCAGCATCGACAGGCTAGTCGTGCGCTGTGGCGACGGATTGAGCCATGGACGAGGTGTCAAGTGCGCCAATTGGCGACTGAATCAACACGCTCCACGAAGGCATTGGTGTCCGACTTCATGGACAAGTACCAGTCTGCATCGTCCACGGTGTCGTTAATCCACCAAGTGCTGGCAACCCCGCAGCACGCGGCTGACCTGCTGCGACTGCGACATGCTACGAGTCATGCTTCGTTGTGGGACGACCCAGTGCAAGCTGCTAGTCTCTTGCAGCAGCTGAGCGTGTTGGAGAAACGAGATACGGTGGCGACCCAATTGACCCAGACACTCGACGACACCAAGGAATTGTTTGGTACGTACCTCATCCGTCTGCCGACCACGGATGCTCAACTGGATATTAGACATGGCCATGGACGAGAATGACGTGAGCGTACTTGACGACTGCGTGGCGACGGTAGACGACGCCGAGGTCACGGCCAAGAACCTTCGGGCGGCGCTGCTCTTGTCCGAACCCACAGACCCGTCGTCGTGTTTTGTGGAGATTCATGCTGGAGCGGGTACATGGCGTCCATCATTCGAGAGATTCCATTAAATGTAGTGTTCTTGTTACATTCCAGGTGGGACAGAGAGCGGCGATTGGGTGGAAATGCTCTTGCGCATGTACACGAGATGGGCGGAAGCGCATCCAGATGGGTATCGAGGTTCGTGTATCGAGGTATTGTTCGTGTAACGAAGTGGTCCTTTGGGTCTGGCGTAGCGGAGGTGGTGCACGCCGTGCTTGGCGAAGAGGCTGGCTATCGCTCAGTGTGTGTCCGGATTGATGGTTTGTACCACTCCTGACGTGGCCCAACCACATGATGCTGACATTGGTGGCGCAGGGAGCTACGCCTATGGGTGGCTCAAGACCGAAGGTGGAGTCCACCGTCTCGTGCGCATTTCACCGTTCGACAGCCAGGTGAAAATACGACCAAATATATCCTTGGTTGTTTACACTTGTCGATTTAACTTCAACTCTCCACTACGTACTCATGGTTTACCACTGATGCCACGTGAATTAGTCACGACGTCACACTTCGTTTGCCCAAGTTCGGGTGTTTCCGCTGGCAGCACGTGGTATATCTCGAACGAACAACCTCCATCCAATCTCAACGGGTTTCAAAATGTGTGGACAGGAGACACCAAGGTCGTAGCGCCTGAGATTTCGACCAAACACTTGCGCATCGACACGTTTCGAGCGTCTGGGCCTGGTGGACAGGTACGTACTGTACACTTCCACCCCTTGGGATGACTCAACATGACATGGTGGTGCTTTAGCATGTGAATAAAACGGAGAGCGCGATCCGCATCACGCACTTGCCCACCAATATCGTCGTGCAGTGTCAGTCAGATCGGTCGCAGCACCGCAATAAGGACACGGCCATGGACATGCTTCGGGCGCGATTGCTTCAACTGGCGCTCTTGGAACAGTATTTATATATATATTATATATATATATATCTAGAAGGAGATTGCTCAGTCGGAGAAAAGGGACGTCGAAAAGAAAAAGTATACCCAAGGCTTGGGCGACAATGCGTGGGGAAGCCAGGTGTGTGAGCCCAGCCAAAACAACTAAACATGATGATGGCTGCTGATTATATTGTGCCTAGATCCGATCGTATGTGCTGCACCCGTACAAGGTATGCCGAGCTATATATTAATATAATTCAACCCCGAAATCACTCAATTCTACCTTGGTAGATGGTGAAAGATCACCGAACCAACATGACATGTGCGAATGCCAAAGGTGTCCTTGATGGCGATATCTCCCCGTAATGGCCTTTGCATCTCTTTTGCGAACTCTAAGCGAACGCGGACGGGTTATGTAGGTTCATCCAACAAGTCCTCGTAGCCTCGGCGTCGATTAAGCCCCCTACCTAACATGCAATCGAGAGCTGTGCAACCTATACGTATACCTACTGTACCGTACTACCCTTGGCTACCACTGCTTCATCTTAATACTAAGTACAATAGTAATAATACCTTCATACTATATGCAATGAGTTTTCCAATACTACGCAAAGTTGGGGGAACTTGACGTTATTCAAATCGAGGGTTTTCATTGGTCGAAATTCAAAGATTCGCTGTTTGGGATTGTGGGACAAAACAACATCATCATGCAGCATGGTCCCAACTTTTTGTGGCCGTTCGCGCCGCGGCTGGACTGGTGGTGGCTGTACCTGTCCGTAGCGGTGTCCTTGGCACTCGTGTACGATCAGCTCGCGCTTCCATCGCCGCGTTCGTTGAGGACGCTCGTCGACGACTTCTGGTGGCTGAACGTGCCGTTGCTCGCCATCGCAGGTCTCGTCTGCCTCAACATAAGCATCCGTCGCCTTGTGTACTTCTTTAGCAAGCCCTCGTTCCGAGAGGGTCCGTACGTCCTTGGGCGTCACCAATGGCGCGCCAGCACCCGCGCTGGGTACGACCATCACGTCCTTTTCGTTCGTCTTCTTTCACGAGGAATCATCTCTCCAAATGCGATGCTAGACCTCTGTGGTGCAACGTGTGCGAGTCGCTCGTGATTGGCATCCGCAGCTACGTGGTGAATTGCGACATTTGCGGCATCACCGCCCACGGCCCGTGCGCCTTGCGGCACATGCGCGCAAGCACCAAGCAGAAATGTGCGTGCAAACTGGCGGCGATTCCCGCCACCTGCGACGACGCGACGTTGGCGTCATACAATGCACACGTGTGGGTCAAAGGCAACATCGACCCGTTGGACACGTGCGACTTGTGCGGGTTGTTCTGCGGCAACATCCTCGCGCTGTCCGCCATGCAGTGCATCTGGTGCCACCGCCGCGTACACGAATCATGCTTTGAGGCGAGTGGCGTCGGGCAGGGCGCGTGTGATTATGGCCCGCACCGCCAGTTGGTGCTGCCGCCCACGTCCATCCGCATCAACAGCAGCTCCCAGCCACCCATTCCATCGACCAACGCGCTGTCCACGGTTAAGAACGCCGTCAAACACATCAAGATCACATCGCTTCGGAAGCGAACCAACTCCATCACCCTCGTCACAGAGTACGCCACTGCGTTGCACTGAATATATCATATCTGTTAGCTGGATATATATCGTTTTGTTTGGATATATCATTTTATTCGATGCTCAAGCTGTTGGTAGGGACGGATCCACGCAAACGATGGCCATCCAGCGAAATCAAACGCTGCAACAGTCCGAGCCAGTGCCGTTGTACGTGTATTCGCCAGTGATCTAGTAGTAGTAGCAGTAGTACTAGTAGTAGTTATAGAAGTTATCAAGTGGTAGGCGGGGCTAGCCTCTAATTACTGTGATGGGTAGGTTGGCGGAAGGCTGTGATGCCGACCAACTACCTTACACGATTGAGCCGCGGCCAGGCTCGACGCCTCTCTTGGGTAGTTCACCCCCCACCTTCAAATAGTGTGTGTGTTGATGGAATTGGTATTTAGTGTTTATAAACAGTCGAAGCGGTGGTCAAATGGGGGTGTACATGCTCCAGCAACTGCGGCGGTGGCTCAATCCTCTGCAGGTTGTTGTCCCTATATATAACGAATTTCCTCGTCACGATTGTAGTCAGATCTACGACTTGTCCCTCCAAGGCCCCGAAGCCGCCCTGGCGCAGTACTGCAACGTCCCCGGCCTTCGCATTTTGGTGTGCGGCGGCGATGGGTCTGTGGGATGGGTATGTCGGCGGCCTCATGTCGCGAATAAGGTGAATACATGCTGCCATTAGGTGTTGGGAGCGATAGACAACTTGTCCAAAACAGTCTTTCCAAGGCAGCCGCCGGTGGGCATCCTGCCGCTGGGCACCGGCAACGACCTCGCAAGGGTGCTGGGATGGGGCAGCGGGTACTCCAATCAGCCAATCACTGGTACGAACCACAGATCCACTCCAACATAAGAACCTTTTCTGCTATTATGATTGAATATATATATATATGTTTAGGTGGGGTTGTCCAAAGCGCTTCGCCTCCGTCAAGCCAAAAAGGTCCAGGTGCGGCTGAAAGAACGTCTGCCGCTGCAAATCGACGGCGAGCCGTGGATGCAAGATCCGTGCGTGATGGACATTTCGTTTCACCACCAGGTTGGATTAAATCCAATGTCACATCTGAGATGCCGTGCTGGGTAGGCGTTCATGCTAGCCAAGACCACGCACGAGCGCGACACAGTCACCCGGCAAGTGGGTGAGGTATCAACTACGCTGTAAGTGTCGAGTACAACTTGATGGGAGTGTTTGGTTGGTAGGTATTGGATTGGGCAGGGAATGCCAACGTCATCACGTGGGAGCAGCGAGACGTGCTGCTCGCAGAAATCACAAGGCGAGTGCACGCCAAGGACCAACAGCACTGTGCTATCGTTCGCCGGCACTTTGCAACGTAGAAAACGTAACGTAGAGCTCCAATTTACGAGACATATTTTGGCGTCGCGGTCGTGAATTGAAGCGTCAAGCAATCCCCGATTAACAGTAAAATAGTCCCACTGTTGTTTTGACTCGCACCACTATTCATGAGGGAATTGTGCCGATCCGGATATATTACTTTACAGTTACTCCAAAAAGAATTGTTGGATTTCACAAAAAAACATGCAATTAAGGTCCAATCTTTGAATTTTCTCGTTCTTATTGGCTCAAAAGAATGGTATTGACGAGCTCTTTCATTAGGCCTCTGGACCAATTACACAGTTTTTGCTCAAATAGTGCAATATATTGGAATCATATCGAGATATTTCGCATTTTGTGCCTCAACTGACGATATATATACGATAAAATTATCTACTGACTCTTTGGCTGAAAGATTGACAACTACAGCAGTGATCAAGAAACCTCGTAATTTACTCATCTACTTGTCAAGTATGAAGTTACTGATCAAATATGTAAATATAGAGGTATATTTCCATCGCCCTTGGACTCAAATTCTCGTTGACTGTAAATTTTTCGCGTCAATCACAACGACAGCTCAACATCCTCAAGAGTGCCTTCTAACTACTACGTAGTATTCGTTTACTCGTAACTCATAATTCATCTCTTTCATCTCCTGTGTACCATGCGTCTCAATGTGTCGTCTATGATGGAGCGCCTCCAGGACCAGACTGCCTCGGATATCCTCGACCTCCAGCAAAGTCTGAATTCGGCGAAGCCGTCCTGGAAGTATGATGCTGTTGCGTCTCGAGGACAATGACTACTATCGTGCCGTCATGGCACGCACAAGTGTGTGGTAGCTGAGAACACCTCAAAGAGAGCCGCGAACCACCACAGATACCTACAGCGCCGTGCAGAGCGGTTTGCGACGGAAGCTGCCCGCGCCAGCCGTACTTCACGTGGCCTTCCTTGCCTCCCATGGCGAGTAATCGCCGCTGATAAATGGTTTTTAATCAATTATTTGAAATTTGTATGCAAGAGAGTAGTAATAATAAAATTCATACAAACAACAAGTATAAATATATCTGAATTATTTTATTATGGAAACTTTGTCCTTGATTCCGATCTACTCAGTTATCGCTTACTATCGAGTCATTTTGGAAATGACTGGGATATTGCTGAATTGCAGACTCATGAGGAAAAGACTCTATTTCTTCAGAAATACCAGAGCAAGTAAGTCATCAGTAGCTAAAGCATATTGGATATAAACCAGGCTTTCACTGAAACATTCATGCTCTTCCGAAATATGTGACGAACTGGTTTGGTGACCTATTGGGTGTAAACAAATCTGAAATTGGGTACTTTTTGCAGAAATTAGAGCCTACTACTGTAGTACTACAGTACTAGGAGTATGGGAGTAAACCTCTATACTTTGATGTGATTGCACGTGGACTTGACCTGTACATGGAGAGGTAACTGGATAAAATCAAGTGAGTGGCTCGGAACTGTTTTCAGCCTATGGATGTTTTCACTCCTTTAGTTCATTTTCCATCAACACCAAAGCGAATTTCGACATCATTTTAAGTCCCACGAACGGCATTAATATTGTAATACTGCTGGTAGCAATTTGGAATACCGGTAAAGGAACCCCTCCATCGAAGGGTCCCAAAAAGTGTCACGGAACCATCCCCAAACCTGAGATAACGTTATTGAAATAGAAATAAAAACACCGTTGGAGATGCTATATTAGCCGTGTTCGGACGCACCAAGAATCCAATTTTGCTCCGAACACGGTCGTTCAAGTGTATCACTAAACCCCAACCGTCTCCACCATAAACACAACCGTAATTTTCTTCTACTAGTAATACTATTCGAAGTTTCGGATAATTTTTTCTCTATTATCCGGGAAATTAGGTGATACTTCGTACCCGGTACGAGTAACGTTATTTGGTTTGGAGCGACACTAAATTTTCTCGTTTTACGGTCGACAATAAACATAAACACCAAATTACCCGGAAAACATATGATGCTCGTCACCTATAAACTACCATTTTTTTTTTCACAAAATTTTCTGACTTCTATTTCGTATTCATTACTCAAAATTTCAGCAAATTGAGACGTAGAATCGACAGATCTCAATGTGGTGAAGTAATTCTACGTCTCATATTCAAATTTGGTGATGAATTGGTCCAGAAATAGATATTTAACCTAGTGGTATTTTACATGGGCGCATGGATATTTGGCCATAGGGGTGGCCGCTGATATGTATCTTGATTTTTGTATGTGACTCTTATCCGTATGTAGTATCCGGAGGCAGTTGGGACCTTTAACCTCTCACTGCAGTGATAAAACGCATAAAATCGGTATTTACAGTTAACGTTTTAGTTTTTGGCTTTAACTACATTAATTGTACGTTAAATAATAAAACCTCCACTCCTCGATTTGGCCAGTTGGAAGTTTTTAGATGACGTGCATCATACACTTATCCGAAATTGTACCGGATACAACAAATGCTATCCGGGAAATCCGAAGTTTGATTTTACATGTTAGTGCCAAATATACTGGCGCCGCGGTGGAGATGCTCTTCTTAGGTTGGAAACTCCAAGGACATTTCAAAACCACCCCAAAAATAAGCATAGTTTGGCCCAGCCATTTGCCCCATAATGCATTGATTGGCTAGAATAAGCCAATCATATCAATCAATTTCCATTGGTACTAATTTACTGTTATTAATACAAGTAGTTCTTCAAACGAAAATGGATTGTAGCCAATCAGAAACAAGTAGTTTTGGATTGACCAATGGGAGAGATTGGTGCTCGATTCGCTCGGCGAGATTCGATTGAACGGGGTCGGAAATTCATACCGAATCTCCAATACCCCAAGCGAACTTCTTTGCTGAGACGATATTTGCATCTCCGCAAAGAAAGTCGATGGATTTGAAATATAATTCCGGATGACTAAAAAAAGGTTTAACTAGTCAGTTTTGGAAGCCACGCAGCTGTTCCAACGAATTTCTCACGTCTGGTTTTGACTTCGCTTTTGTATACAATAAATATCACAACGAACAAGAAAGTCGGACAAACGGTCCGAAGATCACTTGGTTCCTGTATATCCTGTCCGATGTTTTTCCACTAGCAGTGTAGAGGAAGTACAGTACTAACGTATCATAACGAATATTTTATTTTTTAAAATAAAATAATCGTTATGAGCAGTACTAAAGTAAACTTCGAAGTATTAATATTAGTACGTGTTATAAAAATAAGTTTCCATTTCTGTAACTGTAAGTACGTTCCATTTGGTGCTGAAACTTCATTTCAAACCTGGTTCAACTCGATCCAGAATAGAACCCCGCACAGACTGCACGATAAACCCTAAACTCAAATACCACGTAGTACTAGGATACTTTTGCATAGAGGAAATATATCCTAGGTCAAAAGTTATGGGAGTCACAAATCTTGCATTCGTTCCGCCATAACGGGTACTGTAGTACCGTACGATTAACCCCTAGTAAGAGTTGAGGTGGTCAGAGTACAACATATATGCCTAATCTATCTAGAGTTTATTAGTTTGACGGTTTTCAGTAATGGCTGAACGGTAACGTTATCCAGATTTATTGAAAGTTTTTCCAGACGAGCACAATTTTGGGCTTGTACATTGTGCGACAATTGCGTTACAAGGGTGTCATTAGTATTACTATAGTAGTACTAGTAAAAAAGTGAGTCGTCTGTGGGACTCGAAACCTTCGACTCAACAGTCGGACACACAGAGTTTTTCGGGGTACTATGCTCGACACTGCCCGGGCTCGAACCCATGTCCCTCTATCATCACGGATGCCATCGTGCTAACCGTGTGCGCACTGCGTTTAGTGTTCGTATTACTTCGAAGTACTACTGAATATAAGCACTCTATACTCTTGTATTTAGTTCATTGTTAAATCCGATGCAGCGTGTGCTCAAGCAGTTTAATTATCCAAGACAATTCCATTGCAAATTTTAATAACCTCCAACAAAGTCTGCCCTGATCGGCTCCTACAACCCGTAACCCAATACTAGTACTACTATAGTACTTTAGTAAACAGTAGCATTTCATATCAGGTCGAAGACAACGTTTGGTGGACCTCATACTAGTACTGTACTAGTAGCTCCGAAACCCTGAAAGTACGTGTAGTACTAGTACTATACAGTAATGCGATATCTACCCAGTGGTTCAGCATGCTCTGAGGTTAAACGCAGTGGCGCACACGGTTAGCACGATGGCATCCGTGATGATAGAGGGACATGGGTTCGAGCCGGGGCAGTGTCGAGCATAGTACCCCGAAAAACTCTGTGTGTCCGACTGTTGAGTCGAAGGTACTGTACGGGTTCGAGTCCCACAGACGACTCACTTTTTTACTAGTACTACTATAGTAATACTAATGACACCCTTGTAACGCAATTGTCGCACAATGTACAGTACAAGCCCAAAATTGTTCTCAAACCAATCTGTCAGCATGTGTAACATTTGGACCTTCCAGAGTCAGCACCCAATTTCAGAATTCGCGTCTGCAATCGACAACATCAACATGCCATTGGTTGATGTACAGCTCAAGGTTGAGACAACACTCAAGGTTGAGACAACACTCACCGTTGATCTTGCCACTTTGTCCTAGCGATCACGCCTCGCTTTACCATTCTTAAAACCACCTCGTCCGGTTCGGTATGAAGGTTTTGCTTGCGCTTGTGGCGCTGCCGTATGCGACGGGAGCTACGGACTTCAATGCGGAAGCCAAAGTCATTGTGGATGGAATGACCATCGACCAACTGATCGGCCAAATGACGCAGGTGAACATTAACTATGTCATCCAAGACCAGAACGCGAAAAAGGTGGTCGATCCGTCCAAAGTCGAGGAGCTGGCCAACCAGCGCATCGGGTCGTACTTGAACTCGCCCTTCAGCCTATCGACGGCTGCAAACGTCACGGGATGGAGCGCCACCGAATGGCGCAGCGCGATCAGTCAGATCCAGACCACGCACAAAGCAACGACGGGCCACCCCATCATTTACGGTGTGGATTCGCTGCATGGCGCCAACTACGTCCAGAACGCCGTGCTGTTTCCTCACCAAATCAACGTCGGCGCCACGTTCGACCCAGCCTTCGCCAGCCAAATGGGGCGCTTTGCCGGGCGAGACACGCGAGCTGCGGGAATTCATTGGATCTTTGGGCCGTGCTTGGAACCCGCCCGCCACAAAGGCTGGCCGCGCATCATGGAGACGTTCGGGGAGGATCCGACGGTCGTGGCGGACATGGGGCGAGCCATCGTGCAGGGTATCCAGAGCAACAACGTGGCCGCGTGCTTCAAGCACTACATCGGGTACTCAGGGAGTGCGTCGGGAAAAGACCGCGACCCCGTGACCCTGAGCAAGCACGAGCTGCTCAACATCTTCATGCTGCCGTTCAAAGCCGTGATTGACGCCGGGATCATGACCGGCATGGACTCGTACATTGCGTTGAATGGCGTCCCCACCTCTGCGAACCGGCAAACGTCCATCGACTTGCTGCGCACGGATTTGAAGTTTGACGGGTTCTTGGTGTCGGACTGGGAAGAGATTTACATGATGGAGTACTTCCACAAATACGCAACCGACAGACAAGACGCCGTGTTCAAAGCCATGTCCAACTCGTCGTTAGATATGAGCATGGTCCCGACGGACACGAGCTTCATTGGGATCATGAAGACCCTTTACGACAGTGGAAAGGTCTCCCTCGATCGCATTCGCACGTCAGCCCAACGCATTGTCAAAGTCAAACTGCAGCTCAACCTGTACAACGACCCCGTGCCTGGGGCGGACTTAGTCAATGCTGTGGGCGATTTCGACAGTCAAAGTGCCGCCTTGGAAACAGCCAAGGCGTCGCTGGTGCTGGTCAAAAACACGAACAACGTGCTGCCGCTAGACCCCGCCAAGTCTTTCTTCTTCACGGGGCCCTCCATTGACGACATTGGGCTCCTTTGCGGAGGTTGGACCATCCGCTGGCAAGGGGTCCAGGGTACCAGCAACTTCCCAGCGTACGGTCGAACGATCCAAGCGGCCATGAGTGCCGTGGTGGGCAATGCCACGCGAGCTCAGTTCTACCAAGGAGTCAGCATCGAAGGCACGTGGTGGGACATCAACTTGGCCAAGCAGAAGGCCCAAGCCGCCGACTACACTGTGATTGCGCTGGGGGAGCGGACGTACGCCGAAGAGCCGGGCAACTCGGACCCGTATGAGCTGCCCACGGGACTGACCGACTACGTCAAGGCCCTCGCCACAACGGGCACAAAGATCATTTTGGTGCTGGTGGAAGGGCGCCCTCGCTTGTTGAGTGGCATTGCAGACCTCGCTGCAGCTGTGCTGTACGCGGGTCTGCCCTGTGAATTGGGTGGGGAAGCCATCTCGAGCGTGCTGTTTGGTAGCACAAATCCCAGCGGACGAATGGTGATGACGTACCCTAAATCAACAGACCAAAACAACCTGGCCACGCCGTACTACGGACGAGTGGGGGACGAGTGTGTCGTCGGCGGAGTCACGACGCATTGTCCGGTGGAATGGCACTTTGGCCACGGGTTGAGTTACACGTCGTTTAGCTACTCGGATGCTCAGTTGTCAGTCACGAACCTGACGCCGTCGTCGAGTGAGACGACGGTGACCGTCACCGTGACAAACGAGGGCAGCATTACCGGCAAGGAGTCGGTGCTGCTGTTTGTGTCGGCGCCCGGGGGGCCTGAAACGAGATTGCTCAAGAAATACACCAAGGTCGAGCTGATACCAGGGCAATCCAAGGAGGTGAGTTTTACGCTTTCTCCGGATGACTTTGGCAAATACGTCAACGAAATCGGTCAAGGGCTGCGAAAAGAGGCAACTGCTGGAACGTACTACGTGTCACTCAAATATGACACCCTTTGCAATGCAGCCACCCTTGGCCCCCACTGTAAGGCCTTCACGTGGAACAGTGCCAGTGCCCCAACTGGCACTTTTTACAAGCTTCACGTGGACGCGTACAACTTTGTGCTTGCAAACCCGTCCTCGGAGCCAGTCGTGTTTGTCGCCGACGTTGCCAATGCGCCTGCGCAAGAGTGGTCTTTTGACAGCGCCACGAGTCAAGTCGTGAATCACGGCACTGGCCGCTGTTTGGATGCATGGGAGCCCAAGAATGGCGGGGCGGTCCACACGTGGGATTGCAGCGCCAACAATATCAACCAATATTGGTCGTACGAAGCCACGACAAAGCAACTCCGACACAAGACACACGCGGACTACTGCTTGGACATTGGTACGCCTACTGGCACGAAGCCTCACTTGTGGCAGTGCCACACTAGCACGCATCCGGATGTCAAGAACCAGCAACTTACCCTTCTATCGCCCTCCCTCGACCGAGTGGTGACCAACACGGCCTTCGGAACCGTACTGACGGCCGTGGGGGATGCTGCCATTGCGTTCCAGCCGCTCGTGGCTTCCAGTGCGACGCAGCTATGGCAACTGGACTCGTCTCAACTGCTTCGGTCGACGGGGGCCCCCAACAAGTGCGTGGATGCATACAAGCCTGAGAATGGTGGACCCGTGCATTTGTGGGACTGCGATGCTACCAATGTCAACCAGCTATGGACGTACGACGCCACCACAAAGCAACTCCAACACAAGACACACATTGGGTACTGCTTGGACATTGGTACGCCTACTTGCACGAAGCCTCACTTGTGGCAGTGCCACGCAAGCACGCATCCGGATGTCAAGAACCAGCAACTTAACCTCCTGTCGCCCGCCCTCGACCTAGTGGTGACCAACACGGCGTTCGGAACCGTACTGACGGCCGTGGGGGATGCTGCCATTGCGTTCCAGCCGCTCGTGGCTTCCAGTGCGACGCAGCTGTGGCAACTGGACTCGTCTCAACTGCTTCGGTCGACGGCAGTCACCAACAAGTGCGTGGATGCATACAAGCCTGAGAATGGTGGCCCCGTGCATTTGTGGGACTGCAGTGCTACCAACGTCAACCAGCTATGGACGTATGACGCCACCACAAAGCAACTCCGACACAAGACACACGTGGACTACTGCTTGGACATTGGAACGCCTACTGGCACGAAGCCTCACTTGTGGCAGTGCCACGCAAGCACGCATCCGGATGTCAAGAACCAGCAACTTAACCTCCTGTCGCCCGCCCTCGACCTAGTGGTGACCAACACGGCGTTCGGAAGCGTACTGACGGCCGTGGGGGATGTTGCCATTGCGTTCCAGCCGCTCGTGGCTTCCAGTGCGACGCAGCTGTGGCAACTGGACTCGTCTCAACTGCTTCGGTCGACGGGGGCCCCCAACAAGTGCGTGGATGCATACAAGCCTGAGAATGGTGGACCCGTGCATTTGTGGGACTGCGATGCTACCAATGTCAACCAGCTATGGACGTACGACGCCACCACAAAGCAACTCCAACACAAGACACACATTGGGTACTGCTTGGACATTGGTAGCCCCTCGGGCGAGTCACCGCATCTGTGGACGTGCTTGCCTACGACCCTCGCTGACGTGAAGAACCAGGTGTTTGTGTTTTAGCCACATGCTATTATTAGAGTTTTTCTGAAGCACTTTTGAGATTCAGGTTGTCGAACTCATCTCAAAAGTGGAGAAAGTAAAACTTCGGTGAAGAATTCAAGATGCGGAAATGAAATACGACGTCCTTTTCATCACTGTCAGTACTCGGAGAATAAATATAACGCCCCGAAACTCCAGAAACCCCAAACTCCGTCTGAAAAGCAGAATACTTCGAAGTACCTACCAATCAACCATATAGACCTTTGTATAATGTACTTGAACAGCTATACAGGGACCGTCATTTAAAAGGACTTGTCGAAACAAGACCTTCACATTCTGCTTCGTCCAAAGACAAAACAATTTTGTATTAACGGACACTGATACAGACATACTTCCAGGACTAACCCGAAAGTGCAATATGCAAGAATCCGGTTTTTATTTTTGTCAATCGAACACAGTCTGGAACGAAGTAACGTTATAATAAAAACAAGTGTCGGATGCAGACCCGAAGGGCTCCATGGTGCAAGAATGTAGAGATATCGCAATGACATCCACAGATGAAAACAAATGAATGACACCAACAATCGTCGGTGGCGTTTCTCAGTTGTATGCAAGTTTTGTTCAGTCAATTTATGTCCATTATTGGCAACCCTGGGCCTTCAATTCAGTCCATTTGGGGCGTAGACACAATAACGTTAACCTTCAAAGTTCTCATAATACGGGGAGAGTCTTTCAAACTGTCGGCAGCTCAACTGTCGACTGATACAGACGGATAATTATCCGGGTAATATGAATTCCAAATTTGTACGGCTACTTTTTAGCTGAGGCAAAACAGTACGACTTCGCTATTGCCAAGAATACCCGTAACTTCCCACCCGCACTATTCACCAAGTGGTTTCCTGGAATCGCGTACGAACCATCCATTCAACGTGGTTCCTTGTATTGTTGTGCAACTGAGGCACAGGGAAAACCAAAGGACACAAGTACATTCCGAGTTTGCTTTCGATTTGGTTTTGTGACGCGAACGTATGAGCGGATTTGGGGTCATCCAGAGCATCACAGAATCATTTGCTGTGTCGAAAGGAGTATATTGGTGGTCTGGGTGTTCTAGTGCAGCGGGCTCGCCAAATGGAACACGCTGAATTGACCGAGTGTTTTGACCTTGGGGCTGCTGGGATCAACGCTGTCAAAGCCAGGGAAATCCTCACACTAAAATTTCCCGGGAGGTTGTACTGTACTAAACTGCTGTGTCGAGTTTTAGCCAAAGGCCACGATCGCCACTTTGGCAATGACGTCGACGGTATGACCATGTTCTTAGCGGAAGGTGAGCGCGTTCGAAGTAATGGCGGTGTGTTCGAGCTGGGTTTTACGACTGACGCTCGTATTTCTGACGTGTACGTAATGACGTGCTCAATGCGCCAGCATGCTGCTGTGTACGGTGATGTTGTGATTAACGACGGCATGCATGGAATGGACTGGTACGGCTCCGTCACTATGCCAAACACGCTTGTTGATTGTCTGGGGAAGTCAGTTATTTGCTCTTATTCGCAATATCGATCCGAGCATTGTGCGCACCTCACCCGAGCATTTGATTTGTTTGGTTTGGGTCGTAGTGGCTCCACCCTCCTTACCGATGATGGCGCTGCGTACAGTGTTGTGGCAAATCATTTCTCCATGGTGCATTTACTTTGTTCACAGCACTAGATTGTCACTGCAATGGATTGTCGCACTGGGTTTGGCGACTTGGATGCTTCTTTATTGGCACATGTGCGTGAAGCAATTTTTTTGGACTTCAAAACTTCACGTGGACTGGACGAACACTTTTCAAGGATGTCAATTCTCTTTGGCCACGTCCCGCGGGCTGAGTTCTTTGTCAAAAAATTAACAGCAGACAGGCTCTTGGTTTGCAAAACCCACACAACCCGTGTATTCAGCTGTGGCGCCTCGTCTACCCAACGCGGCGAGGGGGCGAATAGCCGCCTCAAGGGCAACTGAACCAATAAAATGGAGCTGAGGCGCTATTCCCTGTATAAGCTGCTCAAGTGGTACCTCACAACGATCGGCATGCAAGACGAGGCTAGCTTGCAGCAGCTTGTACAACACATTACCCGCGGGGATTTGTGGTCGAAGTACGTGGCCACGGTGAAGAAGGGTCAGGTCGAGCTGAATGGATCCATCCATTACACAACAGTCGAACAACTAGACGGCTCGTATATTGTGTCCTATCTCAAGGACAGTCAAGTATCAAATCACCGAGTTCAGTTTTTTCAAGAACCCCCTACTTGCTCGTGTGGCACCTATTTGTCCATTGCTATCCCATGTCGACATATTTGTGCTGTTGCCGCAATGAAGTGTGAAAACGTGTACAGTGTGCGTCTGCTGCATCGTCGGTGGCAGCTGCAGCACCATCCATTGTACAATGTAGCCTACAATCGCGCGTGGAATATATGCCCGGTGCCAACGCCAGTATCGACAATTCAAATCGCAAACATTCACGCAAACGTACACACGCCCACGGTGTTGACTCGGTCATTCATTGAAATGGCTGTTCCGGAGGGGCAGAAGGAGCGCTACTCGCGCCTTCAAGATCGCTTCAAAGAAGTCACAGCTGTTGCTGTTCGTACCGATGCGTCGTATAAGTACGCCATGTTGTACTTGAACGATCTCCTCAGCAAACTTTCAACTTGAGACCCACTTCCCGTGGAAGGCACCGTATTGGTTCGACCCCCCCCCCTTCCAAGCCAAGCGAACAGCGTCAACGAGTAATTTGTCCCGATTGCAGTACAAAAAGCAATCTCGAAGTATCCAGCCTACAGCCTCAAAATTCACCGGCAAAACTAAGCGGCACTGCTAGACTTATGCTAGTCACGGTGTAGCAAGTACAGATCATCGAAGCGGTCCGAAATGCCCTTGGTATTCAAATGTATAAAGTGTTCACATTTATCCAATTCTTCATGAAAGTAATCAGCAAGCATTGCACGACACAGCAACCCGCTTCACGACGAACTGAAGCCCTCACAGTTCTTGATACACAGCTCAACAGCATATTCATCACCAACACATACATTATATATTACCAATTTCGAACGATGATAGAGCAATCTAGCTCTGAGTGGGACAAACTTGGTGGTGGTGCAAGCTTTGGATTCGTACGAGCGATGTACGATAAAATGTTTCACTATAGAGGGCATTAATGGCCTATGTAAGCCAAGAACTCGATGTTTATAGAATGATTCAACGTGCATACCTGTCATGTGGAGGGGATTGCTGGTAGTGTGTTGATCGTCGAGGGCCTATAAATGAACTCGAAGGTAAACACGAAGGTTGATTGATAACTATCGTGACGTGTTGTGACGTACATGAGCATACGAGCTGGTGGATGCCCAGGCTTGTGGGTTGTAGCTTCGACGTACGGCGCCGTCGTGTGCACCATCGCCCCGTTCACATCGATGCTCCTTTCTGAATGAATGTAGCTTCGACGTACGGCGCCGTCGTGTGCACCATCGCCCCGTTCACTTCGATGCTGCTTTCTGAATGAATGGATACTGAATTCAATCCGGTTAAATTAAATATCCGGAACATATGGTTACCGACAGCTTATCTGTCGACAGCCGAAACGACACTTCCCATAATACGTAGTATTCTCGCTGAGGTAGTT
>NW_009798345.1:35529-37949 GCF_000520075.1 Aphanomyces astaci | reverse complement strand
CAAAGGCCGGCACCACCACGACACCAAAGCACCGCGGGCCACGCCTTACCATGCCGAGGAGATTGTGAATGACGGTAAAGTTACAAATACTTTCATTGTACACGTATGTATATATTTCTCACGAGGCTTATTACTACTGTAGTCACGGATGAAATCGATCCATTCTAAGGCGTGCTCGGAAATGCTCCATCGTTTGCTCGAAAAAAATGCGCACCCAAATGTATGGACACCTCACTGTGGACTTGTCATCTTCCTACTTACTGTTAATTGAGTCTGTGCGCTAACCTGTGCTTAACGTTTATAGGTCGTCCTCCATTTATTTTGACCTTCATATTTGAAGTTGTCGTCAATGGAGAAGAATGCGCACAATACTGATGACATGGTCATCGCATGCAATAGAGAGTTTTAGCAAGTCTGTTTTCCTCACTTTTCAGACTTTAACTTCGTTTCGAATTTCGAAGACTTCAGACTTCACTCGAAATCTAGTCCGAAAAGCAAGGAAGTCAGCAGACTTTTCATGGTGAAGTCTGGAGAGTGCAAGCTCCTGCCTAGAGCCAATCAAATTGAGCCGTGACAGGTTGTAGGCCTTTACAACATGCCACAGACCAAATTGATTGACGATGGGCAAGGCCATGCAAAAGCAGCTTGCATGGAGCACCGACATGGATCTTGCCTTGCTTCGTGAGGTCGTCCGAGTCGAACCCTACGACGGCGAGTATGGCACGCTTAACGCACGCTTACCGCACGCTGGAAGGCCATCGCGTCGAGCCTGTCGACACTCTTCGAATGCGAGATCCCGTACCGTTCGGCGCGCGACCATTACGAGTCCATGGTAGAAGCGTTCAAGTCGACGGACAAGGCTCAAAGACTGTGGGGCACCGGCAGCGACGAGGAGGTCACTGAGCAAGTCCAGCTACTGCAAGACCTAGTTGACCGACGAGCGGCGACCGATGAGGCCAAGAAGTCCAAGAAGGACAAGGAGCAGAAAAAGCGTGACTCTTTGGAATCTACCGGCTCCCAATTGTGCCTAGAGGCAGAGCAGCGGGTTGTCAAGCGTCAACGCTCCGTGAGCTCGGTGACCACCAAGAAAGAAGACCCAGATGCGGTGGCACAAGATCTTCTGGAGTTTGAGAAGAAAAAGCATTCTGACGATCATATGTATAGAATGGAGCGTCTGGAGTTCGAAAAGGAGGAGCAGAAGCTCCGTTTGGCTCAAATGGCCGAGAACACAAAGCGAAACGACCAACTTGAACGTCTCTTGTTAGAGATGGGAAAGTTAATTCAGGTTGTAGCTGACAAAGCAAAATAATAGAACATGGTATTTTGCATATTACATGTTAACATGCAAATATTCTTCTAGTGAAGGAGGAGGCAGGCCAAAGTAAACACTATTGGTATTCCGTCCTCGATCACACGTAATGCAGTTGGTCAAAAGCACAGCGACTTTATACATCTTGGATATCGGACTTTTTCCAATGCGCATCTTCTTTTTGTAGTCAACAATTGGCCAGTATTGTACAACATGACCAAACTACCACTCCACACTAATGCGGACTCGACTCATGCTTTTGTTGACTTCTCGCTGGGCCGCTGTCAAACGAGCTCCTCCAAAGGGAGAGGCCAGTTGGTCAGAATAACCATAGGCAGGGTCACCATAAACAACAAATCCACCAAAACGACCGTCCATGCCAATGACACTTTCCAAGTTGGACTCGCCCCTCAATGGGACCAAAGGCGTGGGCAATCAGGAGTTACCAGTGTCTGGTACTTGACAGCATGGCGACGCTTGTGGCCATTGAAAACACATCGCTGCCGTTCATCACCTCCCGGACGGCAGCACTCCCGAACGGTTCCGTCAATGAACGCCCACTCGTTTTCAACCTCGCCCCCTTTGTCAACAATTGCTTGACTAAAGTCAGCCAACTTGGCGCTGATGCGGTCCAAGAAAATAATGTCGGCGAACTCGTTGTGAATATGGTCGAGCACATGGAGGAAGATGTTGCACAGACCACTGCGAGAGCGTCCGAACATTGACATGAGGTCAGACCACCGGTCAGGGACGGCGAATCGACGCAGCAGTATGCAGAGAGCCTCGACAGCAGAGCACGCAGTGACGACTCGAGCAGGGATTCGGAGAAAGTTGGCCAGGGATCGTAGCGTCGTCTTCGTGAAACGAAACTTCTCAACACAGTCGGCATAGGAGAAAGTCTCCAACGTGAAGCTCACATTAGGAATTGTTAGGTGAGCTCGGTTGGCACTACGGCGCAGTAGGCGGAGCTTCAGGCGGAGAGGCACGGGGGAACGGTGGATGAATCGGCGTTGCAGAGGTTGCATTTTGAAAAATGGCATGGAATGCAACATGGTTATCAAGCAGATTACAGACTTGCTAAACTGGAATTCATCTGACTTCGCAGTTCAGA
>NW_009798345.1:24661-26150 GCF_000520075.1 Aphanomyces astaci | reverse complement strand
GATCTGATACGACACAAGAGCAAGAGTCGTATGATGCGGCGTCGTTTCGTCGCCTCCGGTGGGCAGTAGAGCAGTAGCACGCTGGTAACCACACGCATGACAAATATGGGATGAGCAAATATAAACCAACGAAACGGCTCTCTTGAATGTAAAATCTAAGTATATTTTTGGTGAGCTTGCAAAATAAATTCATGCTTACATTTCAGTCTGAGGTGGCTCTCAGACTTGAATAAAAACATGTCTGAGAACGCACTCTGAGGCAATTTTGGTAGTCCTCCACTGTCTCGGCCTGTCATGCCGACTATAATGGTGGTGAATATAACTCTCATCCAAATACATAATAGGCCGTTGATTGACATTGCCCGACAAAACATCACACATACCAGAAACAAACAAATCACGATGCTGTAAATTTGCCTCGGACATCTGGAGGCCAAGACTTTTCCTTTCTTTTTCCTTTTGTAACCCAGTTTTGCGAGAGCCCTTTGGGTCGCAGGATTCCGACGTTGGATTAAAAACCAAGCGGTTTCGGGACCGCAAAAAATGGGCAACATCCTTGGCGACGGTACGTTGTCGGGCTTACCGGCGTTGACGGACAAATGATCTGCGCCAGGGCGAGCGTAACTGGAAGCCTTGTCTGGTGAGACATATCCCTCAACGCTGGGGCTTGGTCGTGACGGTGCCGTTGTCGACAAATTCCGTCCAAACTTATTGGACTAACTGCTCCTTGCGGCGCAGAAGACGGGCGGCTTTGCGGCTGGCTGCAGCAGTACCTTCATGGCGAAGCATTGCGTTGACCATAATCATGTCGAGGATCTCGTTTTCGGAGACGTATCGGGAGCAGGGGCGCTTGACGAACGAGATGGCGCGGTCGATGTCGCTTGGTTGGTTGGGTTCGGTAGGCATGGTTGGTGTGTAAACTGGTGCGGACATAAAGCCAGTGTAAGTATGCATGTGTAATGTTGAAAATTTATTGAATTCTGCCTGTCTTGTTCAGCCTATGTATAATATGTCAGGGTTTATTTGGTAATAGAGTGCAAATTCACAGGTTGTAAGTATGCATGTGTAATCTTGAAAATTTATTGAATTCTGCCTGTCTTGTTCAGCCTATGTATAATATGTCAGGGTTTATTTGGTAATAGAGTGCAAATTCACAGGTTTTTTTATTTGGCGCATCATATTTGATCATCTATAAAGTTTAAAGATCTATTTCTTTTATAACTTTTTAGCATAATCGGAGCGCTACATTTTCACTCTCAACTTTTTCTTATTGGATTCTTGTAGCAAACGTTATGGTCAATGGCACCCTCGAGTCTGTCGACTACTGTTAATGCACTTCTTCATGGCTCACAGATCACCAACCAACGCATGAGCATGGCAGCGTGTACAACAGCACCGATATTGTTGTGTTTATTCTAAACTGGAGCGACATGGAGAATGAATCGACACAACCAAATGTACAGAAGCATTTAGCCAATCAGATTTGCAG
>NW_009798345.1:16046-17309 GCF_000520075.1 Aphanomyces astaci | reverse complement strand
CGTTGACCATAATCATGTCGAGGATCTCGTTTTCGGAGACGTATCGGGAGCAGGGGCGCTTGACGAACGAGATGGCGCGGTCGATGTCGCTTGGTTGGTTGGGTTCGGTAGGCATGGTTGGTGTGTAAACTGGTGCGGACATAAAGCCAGTGTAAGTATGCATGTGTAATGTTGAAAATTTATTGAATTCTGCCTGTCTTGTTCAGCCTATGTATAATATGTCAGGGTTTATTTGGTAATAGAGTGCAAATTCACAGGTTGTAAGTATGCATGTGTAATCTTGAAAATTTATTGAATTCTGCCTGTCTTGTTCAGCCTATGTATAATATGTCAGGGTTTATTTGGTAATAGAGTGCAAATTCACAGGTTTTTTTATTTGGCGCATCATATTTGATCATCTATAAAGTTTAAAGATCTATTTCTTTTATAACTTTTTAGCATAATCGGAGCGCTACATTTTCACTCTCAACTTTTTCTTATTGGATTCTTGTAGCAAACGTTATGGTCAATGGCACCCTCGAGTCTGTCGACTACTGTTAATGCACTTCTTCATGGCTCACAGATCACCAACCAACGCATGAGCATGGCAGCGTGTACAACAGCACCGATATTGTTGTGTTTATTCTAAACTGGAGCGACATGGAGAATGAATCGACACAACCAAATGTACAGAAGCATTTAGCCAATCAGATTTGCAGGAAACCACCAGCAACATCAAATTAGTGTGTGACTTCGATTAGTGTGACATCAATCACCACAGGACACCTATTTACATACAAAATTCAGTACAAAGAACCAATCGATAGATTTGGCGATTCATCACAAAAGTTCAAACTTTGGGTAAAAGGACAATACTACGTAATGAAGTGTCATGGACGTGTTACGATGCTTATTGAAGGATATAATCACACCCAACATAAGCTATATTTCAGGTTTTTTGGCATGTTTGAGGTCACTTCACTCATTTTAAATAAGTGCAATCGCTCGTACATGTGAGTGAGATCTTCACTGCATTGGAATCGCTTGGGATCAGTTGCGAGGATGAGGAAGGAGTGTAGGTTTTGCATAAAAAAATAATTCTATATGAGTTTCATCATGACCTGTCACTATTTTAATTAAAAAAACTTGTTTTAATATTATACCGCTATTTGTATTGAATTGTATAATTATTTAATATATTATGGGGGTCTCTCGTGTGGCGGGTTTATTTCCGACTTTTACAAATTTCGAAATGGCAGGTTTAAATCCGGCTGGAGGTAGTAT
>NW_009798345.1:3597-15299 GCF_000520075.1 Aphanomyces astaci | reverse complement strand
CAAGAGTCCACGTTTATAGTAGTCCTTCAACGTGCTTGGAGGGATACCAATGGCATGAGCTACGTACATTAATGTTGTACGTTGAGCAGCAGGAACGGCTCGGATACGTGCGGGTAGATCGGTTATACTTTTGCTTTCGACCGACCCTGCCCTTCGTTTGGCTTGAGATGTCCTCGCATACGATTTCACGCATGGGTAGGTCGCCGCCAAGTGATACGTTTGCACGCCTCCAAATGTCGGAGATCGTGTGGCGATTGCGGCCAAAGATGCGGGCCACGTCTTTTATGGCACCGCGTTGAAGTTTGCATGGCTTTTGGACAACGCGCAAGAGGTGGTGGTCCACCACTGCGCGGCGCTGGTCCGATGTGAGGTCTTTCATGGAAACCGCGCGAATCACAAACGAATTGCCGCTCAATATTGATCATCATTCTGCTTTTTCGGATAGAATTAGTTTTATCCGTACAATTCTATCTTGATTTGAGTATGATATTTTGAAATTATATTGCCCAACACAAAATTACTCATATTTTTATGAATTTAAGCCACTGTGATTCGTCGAATTAAACTGTTTACACTGATATTTTCGGATTTTCCAAATTTGAAAAATTGTTGAAAATATACAGCTTTTTCGTTTATGGCTGGTTTAAATCCGGCTGGAGGTAGTAATATTTATTCTATATTAAAAATACGTAACAGTATTCTCGTGGAATGTTGTGGGTACTTTTCGATAGGATAATTGCTCCGACATTGTTGCCGACACCTCCGACAAATTGAAAGGCTACGATTGGCTAGAATTATCCGGGTAATATCCAATCAAAATAGATGCCCGAAAGACTTTCGAGAAGTTGCCATTTCACGTTGCGTGGTCGGTGGAGCGCCGAGATGACATGAACATCCGAATGTTGGGCCATGCAAGTGAGCAGTGTGTTGCGGGGCTTCTGAGCACGTGTGCTCTTCTTTCTGGCACAGAGCGAATGTGAAATTTGATCGCCGTCTGGAGGTACTGCCACTGCCGCGAAGGGAAGCGATATGGAGCTCTGAACCACGCCGCTTGCTTGAGCCGTCCAATTTCAAAGACCCACTTGGTTCGTCTTGGGGTGTCACGTGGCTGTCCAACCAAGTGGGGTATAATCGACAAGGACATTTCCCTGACAACCATCCAAGCACAACGCCGGGATTTCAAAGAACAAGACGATAAACCACGTGGCGGGGCTGCAGGGGCTGTCATCAGGGGAGGACCGGTCGCGTCCTTGATGATTTGTTCTATGTTCTATGCAAACATCACCAAAACGAATGGTCTAATGCAGGTATTTGCCAAATTTTTGCATTTATTCATGTATTTTTAGGAATCTGAATCCCTCACTTCCCCACACGTGAATCACTTGTACCAGCATATCCGCATTCATATGAAAGGTACATTTACGTAGGATATACACCCAACATATATCCCGCTACTCGGATTTTTTTGCTTGCTTTTTTAACCCGTATGCATTACCACTTGTTTGCTTGAGGCGTTAACCAGTCAAGCGATTAATACTAGTACACCATTTTCCGTTTCAGTTCAGGTTATTTCCGGTATATTTCGTCCGACGCACAATTGATTCACGCCATGTGCGTTATGTTCGCCAAGCATTCAATATATTTCATCCAGACCAAACTTCGTTGCATTATATTTCAACTAATATCCGGTATATATCACCCCCAGGCGGTATATTTCACACATTGCTCATATATTTCAAATGATGTTCCATCTATTTCGATAGGGCCAAATTGACTCCACCTTGCTTTTCGAGGAAGCTGTAATAGAAATACAAAAGAATATAAATTTGCTTTTCACAATCGAACGAAAAGCTGAAATTTCCTAAATTGACTCCCCCTATTGTGTCAGACATGTTTGAACCATTGTATTTTCAAGTGTAGCTGGCGGAGTATCTGCGTCGGCCAAACCAGTTCTCGGAAGACACCCCTCGACCCCATACACCGCGACCCAACACGCGTCGACCGCACTGGTGTACAATCGTATTCACCTCTAAATCATTTTAAATGATAGTTAAAGCGTGGTAGAAGCTTCAATCCACAGCTGCTTGGATTCTGACCGTTCCTTCCGTCCATAGGTGTCGACCTTACTTGTGAACCAAGCAACCCACACAGACACCAAAGTTCTTGTGCCGCCAAGTCGCTTTCGCCCCCCCGTGTTTGCGTCGCCGTTGTTTGGATCCAATATCGCATGAGGGCGTGGTGTGGGTGTAGCAACAAGCGTTGGTGCAAATGTACTCGTGGCTGGCGCAGGTAAATACGCTTCGATTTCTCGTACACGTTGCATCAACTGTTTATTCATCTCAATCAATTGTTGGATCACCATGTCTTGATGGGTTGTTGCGAAAGGGGGGTATTGGACGAGCCACTCGCGACAAAGAAGGGGTCCTTGCCATTCAGTACACCATTCAGTGCTTGCTGAGCCTTGTGTGATTGCACTGACCAAGCAACGACTTCGGCAACTTCAACTCCCGACGACGACGCGGCTGCCTCGAGGGACCTGATGATGGGTGCCGAAGAGTTTGCCGATTTCAACTGTGGGTACGCGCGAATTAGTGCCGCCGTGATAACATCTAGGTGATAGGGCATACGACAAGATCCTGCAATCTACTGCTGCCACTGAAGAGTTGATCGGCACAAACGCGCGAACGAGTTCCAGAATCAAACGATGACAGGTCAGCCAACGAAATGTTGTCTCTTGAATGCCAACCACCCAATACTCGGGCAACCATTTGATCTTCCTTTGTAGTGTTGAATACGTAGGCGAAACCCTTGTTTGTTGACGACATATCCCGCGAGCCACGGTCGAAAATCCACGATTGGCTCAAGTCGCTGTTGTTGTTTGCTTCTTGTGCCCCTTCACGGCGGAACGAGTGCGAACTCAGTTTGTTCTGGACGCCAGCTGGTTTGGAGATTCGATCCAAAAGACGATTCACGTACGTATAAACGCCAGGCACACGTTGGCCGCCTGGCGTGCGTTTCGTTGCACCATGACTGGTCATGTTGGTGTAGGAGGTTGCCACACCATCGCCAATGTAGGAAGTTGCCACGCCGTCGCGATTATCGGACACGTCAGGCATCGCCCCGCCACTCCCAAGGTGAGTTGTCCCGTCGGACATTATCACACCGGTTCCAAGGATGGCCGTCCCACCACCACAAAGATCGACCTCGTTGGAGGTTGCCACATTGTCCAAGATGGCCATCAATGGTACTGCCGTGTCCAAAGATGGCAAATCCTTTTGACTGAGTTTTGGTAGGTAGCCAAATAACGATGCTTGTGACGTCGTATCCATTGCCAACCACGCACCCAACGCGACAATCGGGCAGGTAAACACTGAATTGTCGTGGAATATCGACAACCCTTGTTCTTCCGATGTCTTGACACGAATCAGTTTCAGGAACATGACGTTCCGTGGCCCCATGGTGAAATTGCAATTGCGCCGCTTCAGCAATAACAGATCCGATGCACGTCCGAAGCAGTACCACAACAACAGCAAGAGGCACGCGTTGTGGTAGTCTTTGAGATTGACAGCAGTCGAGTAGAGGAATTGAATCAAAGTGTTCAAATCGTCCTTTGTTGCTGCAGTTGCCTTCACAACCATTCCACTAGAGTATCGCTTTAAGCAGTATCGTTCCAGGACGCCTCCCAGTTTGAACATGATGGCTGTTGATTGGTTGCGACATGCAGGGTAGAGCTCCATCAATCACAGCTTGACATTGCAAAAGTACGATGTCACTGTGTTCCGAGCAAGTAGGGTCCCCTTATCCGACACAAGAAACGCCAAATTCGCTCGAAACTTGTCCATGACGTCCACGAAGGTCGTTCCCATTTGATCAAGTTGTATACATCGATGAACATAGGCGTAAGTGACGTTTTCACTCTCCACAAAGCGCTTGAACGCATTGATAGCAGTCGCTCTGGCGTTCTTCGTACTCGCGGGCTCTAGATCCCTTAGTCTCATTGGGCTTATAATGGGTCAGTTATAGATTTTTCAGAATGTATGTTTTGTCGGAGGAGTTGTTAATATGTCAGCTATGCGAAACACCTTGATTTTTGTATTTACGGACGCATATTTTTAAATTTTCTTCGACAAAATATGTCGGAGTTGTCGGAGCAGCTCAATATCACCAAAACCTGCACTGATTGGCCTAAAATAACAGTCTGGATTTATTTGATTGCATATATGCAAAATACCGTTCATTTAGTGGCCGGAATCACGCATACAAACACGAGTAGTGTCGGAGTAACCGTCATATTCATCCATACAGCGAACCGGGGAGAAACTTGACCCCAAGAAACCCGACCACCTCTAAAATATGATGTAGTTTTCTTTTAAATATACTCCTCTTGAAACTGAATAAATTCACACGTCAGCCAATCAGATCTCTGTGCCTAGTACGGGAATCGTTTCACAAATATGCGACAAGTTTCAGCTGTATCGTTACACGAATTTTAGCCAATCAGATTTGCTCCAACGTTGCGGTTTATTTTAATTTGGTCCATCGAGTACGATAGGAATTGCAATCCACCCCCTGCCGAGTTTCTCCCTGGTTCGCTATAGTGCGTCATCCTAACTGGCGGACAAAACTTGAAGTCCATACGTATTCATTTTGAACAGCAGAATCGAATACTGCACTACTCCCTCCGTCCCATTTTAATCGACCGATCAGAAATAATGGCGTACTCCTCCTTGAATAAAGATATACACACCTGTAAAACATTATAATATTATATCGTATTTTTAATTGCCAAATGTCTAATGTCTGGTCAGCTGCACTGTATGTATCGGGCAAACGACTAAACCCCTCAGTGACTATGCCTCGATAATCTGATGATAGTTCTAACCATCACATCCTCATTTTTTTTCACCCATCAAATCCTCATTTTAACTTGGAGCCTTAGGTGTCGGCCCCATTCGTTCGAAACCATTAAGCAATGAATATGTTGGTCCTTCTTAGCGCGAAAATTCGCATCGACCATTCGTCATTCGACTTCGACCCCTCGAAGGTAATCTGTGTCGTTCGTTGGTCCGAACGACATCCTTGCTGACAAACTAACGGTTAGTTGAGCGCAGCCTAGGGATATCATACAGCAGGAGTTTTAACGATATCAATTTATTCTTGATTCTACCATCTACTGCGCCTTTCTCTCACCACGCTTACACTTGATAGCACTCCACGCTCGTCCAGTTGACCCTTATTATGTCATCTACCAACACGGCGCGGCTTTGCGACAACGATACCGCGCTACTCGTCGGCGGGACACCCCCCCACGATCAAGCACGTATTTTGGAAGGCATCGGTAGCACGTGAAATCTCCGTCGCTGAAGCCTCGGCAGCAACCACCGCTGCTCAGGCGACGCTGGAAGAAGAGCAAGTGGCCCGCATGACATCCCTTGGGCGGAAGTTCGAAGAGTCACTCCGTGTCACCCATGAAACAAGAGTGGCCTTGGAAGAGCAGGTTTCCACCATGTCCGCTCATGAACGCAACCTCCAGGATTTACTTCGCGTCGCCCAGGACAAAGCTCACCTCGCGCATGTTTTAGAATCCACGGACCACTCATCGGCTTCTCGCCTCAAGCGATGAACTTGACGACGTCTAACTTCATTGGTTCGTCCAAGTCAGTACTGCCGCGGACGCCCAGTGCATCTTGAACTACGACAGCCGCTTCATTTTCTCTCGCTTCAACCGCTTACCCTCTTCGGACCCCTTCGGGTTCGCGTCAAGATAGCCGACGGCCACACTGCGTCTCAACCACGCATCGTGGTCGATGTACCAATCACATTTGACGGTTTCGACTGGGTCGAACCGTTCTACATACTCGATCTCTTGGATCTCGTCGTTGGGACGACATGGCTGGAGTTTCTTCAGCCTTAGATCGATTGCAAAGCGAAATCCGTTCTCAACGTCACTTGGCTCAATTCGAGTCAACCCTAGAATATCCTTATGCGCTCGTATTGGTGACCGCGCATGTACAAATCTGTCGTGCGTTACGTCGCTCACTGCGACGCTTGTCAACACACCAAAATCACGGTTTCCCCTGGGCGCCTCTTTACCCGCTGCCAATTCCCGACGAACTTTGGTTGTTGGTCAGCATGGATTTTATGTTCGGCTTGCCGCGCGACGTCAGCGGCAACGCCGGGATCATGGTTTGCGTCGAGCGCGCGTCGAAATACGTCGTTGCGATTCCCGTCAAGAACACGCTAAGCGGTATGGACGCCGTTCGCCTCTTCTTCAAACATGTCTTCTGCCACTTCGGCCTGCCACGGTCTATCGACTCGAACAATGACCCCCGGTTCACCGCCAAATTTTGGTCGACCCACTTTGACCTGTGCGACACCTCGTTAGACATGTCGATATCCGACCAACACGGCTCCGACGGTCAAACGGAGCGCGCGAATAATGTCTTCGCAGCTACTCCATCTCTACCAGTCCATCGAGGGCTGTCACGTGACAACATGCGATTTTCGCCTACAACGCCTCGGTTCAGGCGTCCACTCGCTTTTCGCCCCATTACGCGATCCATATCAAGCATCCGCGTCTCTCCCCGATGCTGGACGGCTTTGTTTCAAATGGGGAGACATTAACGAGCCATCTAACACCTATGCAATACATTCATGACAGCGTGGCTGCGGCACAGCAGCGTCAAACGACCCAGGCGAATAAAATCGCGGCCGCTCCTACTTCGCTACCGTCGCTGTCCCCAATGAAGTCCTCCTGTACAAATCTGTATGATAGAATTGGCCCCTCAACGTTTGTTGGTAACGGATGACGCGCGTCCGGTTACCTAAATATCCGTACCTGAAACTGTACTGACTGTAGCGTGACCCCCCAAGATTTCGACTGTAGAAGGTTAACAACACAACAATAGTATTTGCTCTAATCACCCCATGTGTTTGCCGCTGTTCCTGTACGTATCACGACCACCCCTTCGAGATCCGTACAGAAACCGCGTCGTTCCCTGAGTACATACCCTTCACTTGTTACGTTTTACGTGAGCAGCAGGGTACACTGCTTGCCGAATGATCGATAATAAGAAAGAGCGAGAAGCGAAAAACGATGTCTTCGCGTGCGAAACCGGTGTGAACGACGCGACGACTGCAAGGTTTGGAACCGGAATACGCTGCGTACTAGAAGCCAAGTGTAACCCGTGTCGCCATTGCGCGAACTCCTGCGTCTCCCGGACGGTTCCCCTGGTGTATCACCAGAAAAATATCGATGGTGTGGGAGTTGGAGTTTCACCGATCCGTTCGTCACAGAAGAAGATTGCTCTGGAAGTTAGCGAGTCGGAACCGGACGAAAGCGACGGTGCGAATGAACGTTTTGTTGTTACTGCCCAAGCACATCGAGTCCGAATCGAGGGAGTGAGGACCTTACGGACGTGACGCTGCACCTTCTGTTGGCTGAGGAGACAGAAGACGCGATTCCGTCGACCTACGTGGTGGCCAGTGTTCGAGCGGTACCGGACGCCTTGCGTCTGAACTTCGTGGAGGAGTTTGGTCGAAACCAAATGGCCGCATTCAAAGCGTTTGTGATGCGGGCGTATACAGAACTGATGCGCCTGCCGGAAAACAAGGAAACGCACTTGACGGAATGGGCCATACGTTTTGAGGAGACGATGAAGCACCATGAGGAGCATTGACAAGAAGCGCACGGTGGCATTATCTCGTATGGAATCGGCGTTCAAGGCGAACATACACTTATTCGAAAGGGTTTAGGGGCTCTTCCAAGTAACTTTCAAAAACGAACGGAGCCAATCAGAATCGTTTCCGTCGTACTTTGAAATCCGTTTTTCAAAGTACGACGGCGAGTCATGTTTTGATCGTGTTTGGGCCAATAACGCATTCCAAGTAAAATAATTGGTTCTGATTCATTATTGCAATATGACGGCCAAGCACATTGTTATCATTGCGGTCGTTCTTGCTGCCGTCCAAATCGCCGTCGTAACCCACGCTCCCAAGCCTCCATCAACAAGGTTTGCGCTGCGAACCGACACTTGGAAACGTGTACAATCCTCCGCCGAGTACTATGGCTGGTACGTTCGCAACCTCCGCTGCAGCAAGGCAACGTTTGACAGCATCGTCGAGCGGGTATCATCACGGTAGTTGTTGGTGAACCCTGCGCTCCATCACAACACTGTGTTCAGCATCATTGATCGTGTTGCAGTCACCCTCCACTACCTGACCCACTGTGATGGATTTGCGGTACTGGCCAAGTGTTTGGCATCAGTTCAACCCGCACCCACAGCTAGGTTGGCCAGGTCACGAAAGTCGTTCGGTTGTTTCTTGCTGAGACGATTGCACTGCCGAAGTCGTCAGCGGGCTGGTTGGAGGTGTCACGCGGATATATTTCTATTCTGTAGGCGTTGTTGACCACAAGATGCGGTTTATGTCATTCTCAATTCGATCGGGGTCACAAAAAGACAAGTCGTTGTTCAACCGTTCTCATTTTGGCCAAATTGCTCACAAAGTAATGCAATTCTTGTACCGGTATGTTTGTTTATGACTTGTTAATCGGTAGCCAATCTCATTAGATTATTCCGATGGGAACATTCTTTCTCGCGGATGCAGGATACAAATTGTTCCAGCACATGATGACGCCGTTTGAGATTCGACACGGGATGCCCCAAGACGAAGCACACTATAATTACATTCACAGCCGCACGAGGACCCTAGTCGAAAGGGCCTTTGGCCTTTGGAAGAACAAGTTCCGAATGTTCAAGAGTCCCCTGGACCATCACACACCCCAAGGTACTTTTTGACTGCAACGCGTCATATTATATTGTGAGTAGAGATGGCACGCCTAATCGAGACCAACATGATCCTCCACAATTGGATTATCGACTTGGAGCCAACGTTTTGCGATGAAGACAATCCGTCGAAGAACTTCAGCACCAAGCTGAGTGGATGCACATTGGTGGTGACATCACTCGATTGAACCAGAGAAATTTAGTTGATGGCGAGCAAGCTAGAAATGCAAGAAACGCATTAAAATTGTACATATTTTCTTGTGTAAAGAAAAAATTGAAAATCAACCAATTTTTCTTATTATGGACGATTGTTAATGCCTTGAAGATGGCTCAGAAGCTCACGTTGGATAGCATTACCATTCACAATATTCTCAAGTAGAGCTGCATGAAGCTTTTTTGATTCCTCAATACTCTCCGAGAGTGCGTCCAATTTTTCGTTTGTCGCACTTGAAGTTCCGACAGAGGCAGCGTCAACTAAACCTTTTGCGAGGGTTTCGCCCAGCGTCACCAAACCACTTGCCACGGACGCTGCCGACGCTGACGAGGGCTTTGAACGCTTTGACGGGCGTGTTGTATCCACCGAGGCCTCGACATCGCCAAACTCTTCTTCAGCCTTGTCGCTTTCGGTGTCGATCGCACGCTCAGCACTCGAGCCAAACTCATTGTGACCAAGGCCCCTTTTATCCCCAAAATACTCCACCATGTGCTCCCAGTAGGGCGGGTTCGTAGCGGCTTCGTCAACATTGTTTCAAGTCGCTTCGTCAACATTGTTTCAAGTCGTGCTGCTCGGACACACGAATACGTGAGTGCTCTTGCTTGAGGCTGTGGTACTTTGCTTTGGCAGACGGGTGCGACGCAACCACCCCTGACACCACACTAAGTCTCATCGCAATCTTCTCCCACAAGACAGATAGCTGTTGCTTGCTTTTTGATCCCTGAAACGGCGACGCGTATGCTCGTAGGCGCAGCTTGTCTTGAGTGGTGACATGCTTGTCAGGGGATCGGAGGTTCAGTGCGCCGCTTCCTGCCTCAAGTTGCGCCAGGCACTCGATCAGCTCTCTCTTGGTCGGTGTCTTGGTCTTGCCCTTCGCCAACGCCATTGAAGTATGTTCTGCGCAGGGTAGTGAAGGTGGATATGATTGGACAACCTAGACCAATCATTGCGATATATGCGTGCATATACGACAAAAAACGACAAGCCAAACAACGATATATATAGTATCAGCCAATCATATTCACATCATGGTTAAAACACGACCAAATATCGATCAAATAACGACGATTTTACTTGGGAACGCATTTTGAGTTTAAAGTACGACGGTACTTGGAAGAGTCCCTTACTCCCGCGAATTGAGTACTGTTCGCATACAGGTCCGTGAAGAACTTCACAGTCAACAAGAATTCTATATTGGCAAGGGGTGTGTACAGGTTTTTGCTATACTCGGTTTTCACTGGATAACGTCGTATGTGGATTTCAACCAATCCAAGCACGTCGTGGCCGGCTAAGTCCGCCTAACAGTAAGGTAGTGGTACTGTACTACTACGTAGTATTAATATGTAGTAAGTCGCGACAAATGCACGGCAAGGTCATCATGTATTTTGAAGTACTTGTACGCGGGGCGCTTCATTTTGTGGAGAATTCCTGATACCGTCGCAACTTTCAGGTCGGTCTCGTCGCGTTTGCGCTTCTTGTTACGTCCAGTCCGTTGTAGCCTAAGCACGCATCAAACGACTCGGCCACGTAGCGATCGGATGGACAGTCGTGGTCGTGGGGCTTGGCACCAGTTTCGGCTTCGAAAATGTCCTCCATTCGGCGCATCACAGTAACCACGGGATCGTCCCGCGCACCAAAATGAGGAGGCTGCATGCCTAACGCGGTGCTAGATTCGGGCAATCTCGAAGCGATGTGGCTGGCGTACTGGTCCCCCGCAGGCGCGTAATGAATGTAACGATCCAGCACGTCTCCTAGGGACCACCGGGAGCGAGTTTAACACACCGATCGATAGTCCCGTGGTGTAGCCTGACGTTTCGAACGTCACAGTGCCCTAGCGGATCGAGTGTGTTGCCACGTTAGGGAGTCCGTCGACGCCATCCAACGCAACCAGTATTTGTTGGTGAAACCAAGTCGCCGTTGGACGTTGCCGTCGCTATCATCGCCGCCGTCGCGCTTCCATTCGGTGCGAGACCTTGTGTTGATGCGGTCATTCCTTCGTTAGTAAACGTCGTCGTCGTCTCTCATGCATACTATATACATATACTAGTACTTGTTGTCTTGCGCCGGTTTTCGCAACCGACGACTACCGTGTTCACAACGGTGACCTCGATGACAAATCCAAAAGTAACTTCATTATCCAGTCCATAAGTCAGTTCCCTCCTATCACTTCACTACTCTCTACCAGTCATGCATCGTACAGTGTACCATCAGCTCGGAACATATGCCGCTGCGATCCAGGTCATATGTCACACTCGTCAAATGTCGTTCGTGACCAACATTCGGCTACCCACACTCAGGCACGGGGAGTCGAACAGAGGCTCGGCCGATAACACTTCCCCCCCCTACATCGGGTGGCCACATGCACTCGTGAGATCGTCAATCATTTCGCTCACGCCGCCTTCGTTGCTCCGGGCCTTGGCCCAGCGACGGAATAGCACGGGAATGTCTTCGTAGATCGATAGGGCCGGTTCCCAGGACGACTCCAGATCGTCCAGGTCAAGCCACTTGATCAGGACTTCCCAGACCCCATCTCGCAGACGCAGGTCCCGGAGGTCTTCCACGGAAAAACCTTCATCGCCAAACGCGATTTGGGCCTTCAAATCTTCATTGATCTCACGTCCGCCCTCGCAGTACAGGCGGAGCCGGCACGCATGGTGCAGGGACGTCGCTCCCGGAGGCACCAACTGCTGGACTTCCATCAG
>NW_009798345.1:0-1107 GCF_000520075.1 Aphanomyces astaci | reverse complement strand
CTCCGCAACAGATGCCGTTGTCGCTTCCACTCTCCGGTATCCCGCCACGCCGACATGGGCCACCACACATATACGCACTTGCATATCCAATGCATCTCCCGGGATCCAGATCTTCCCAGCTGCCGTCAGAAAACACTTCTTCTCGGCGCTCCAGGAGGCGTATTTTTCACATGTCGGATGGCCGCGCTGCAATTCCGTGATCGCATTCGCCGTCGGCCACACAAATTCTTCGTGCCGTAAGGGGGACACCAGGGCCAGTCTGGACATCCGGGCACTCCGGGACTCCACCAGAAAACTCCGGTCCGGTCCAGGAGGACTTCCCCAACGGCTCAGGAGATCCGCCCACAGGTTCCACGTCTGAACGTACTTCCATATGCTCTTAGCAGTTGCTTGACCTCTTCGGGGGTGATACCGGGACATTCCCGGACCCGATGGCTGGTGGATTTACACTTCAGACAACCGTTGTTCGGTGCACCGATAGCCGGTGCGTTCGGAATAGGTGTCAGGGGCTTCGTGTCTCCCCTCGGGCCCCTGGGCCCTCCCAGGACCTTCGACCCGGGCGGCTTCGGTAGGTCTGCTTTGCTTGAACCACGAAATCCATTCGCCCTCGGACACGTTATCGGGATCCTTTCCCATTGTTATTGGCTGAGCCTCTGTTCGACTCCCCGTGCCTGAGTGTGGGTAGCCGAATGTGAGCCCTGGACACCCTGAAGAAGCGGATCAAATCTGCTGTTGTTTTTGATATGTCGGTCCCGGACGCGGATTCCCGGATCGGACGTATGCTGGATGGTTTGGCTGCGGCTATCCGTCGGGACCGCCAGGAGTGGGTGATCCGGGAAGAGAGCCAGGCGATCGTGAAGATCATCACGGACGCCGTCAAGCCTACGTCGTTACACCGTGCTGTTACCGAGCAGATCGCGTTGACGCGAAACAAGCCTTTGAAGAAGGATGTGTACCGTTTTGTGCGCTGGTTGCGGGAATACGCGATCGGTCACGAGCGTTTTGTGGGTTACGAAGAAGCGTTGAAGCCGCCCGTAAGAACAGACCTACCGAAGCCGCCCGGGTCGAAGGTTCTGGGAGGACCCAGGGGCCCGAGGGGAGACACGA
>NW_009798344.1:289131-289678 GCF_000520075.1 Aphanomyces astaci | reverse complement strand
ATGACATCATAGGAGCACTGCTCCTACGATTTCGTGTTATTCCATGCCAAACAGGAATTCAAAATATTATCTTACACATATTAAGATAATTTTATCCCTGAGAACAAATTTATAACTGGCAAAACTGATTTCGTAGGGAAATGTTCCTACTTTTAGTCCATTCCTCCTATACAGTATGTTTCCTACGTATTTCTACTAACGTTAATGACTTGTTAATGGAATTCGCAAGGTGAGCCACCTTGCTCCTTTTTAATATCCAATCAGAGTCCATCACAATTTGTTTCTTACACACGATTGGCTATAAAACTGACAGAAGAGGTTACAATTTTGAACTTTGAATTTTGTACTAGTAGTGCTTTGTGTGATGCTGTTCCAGAGACTTGTGCACTGATGAGTGCACTCCGACTATGTCCAACGTGGTTCTCCCCTAACAGCTAACATTATGTTGTGCGCTCGGTTGAGTCGCAATGTCGTGGTGGCTCTGGTGGGCCAACGCGGTGGCGCAAGAGGTCTTGGTAGCACCCATCGCAAACGCGAAGTGCTAAAG
>NW_009798344.1:271793-285251 GCF_000520075.1 Aphanomyces astaci | reverse complement strand
CAAGAGGTCTTGGTAGCACCCATCGCAAACGCGAAGTGCTAAAGCCGCCACTTCAGCACTTGCGATGTGTGCCACCAAGACGTCTTGCGCCACCGCCCGCGCAACCACGTGATCACACCGGCAGGGAGGTGTACGGCACCGACACGGGCTGGATGGTGGAATGTGGGATGACCAATTTCATTGGGTTAGTAGGCAAGTGGTGAAATTTGACCTGTTGGAATTGACCGAGTCCTGAATACCACATCACATGATCTTGCTCTCATGCACAGCCTACATAATTATCTCAAGGCTCCTTGCATCAACCGCCATCACAGGAGTAGAATATATCGCAACAGGGCGTGATGAATAATCTACGCAGCGATTTTCGTGATTTCACCGCATCTGATTGGACATAATTCGACAATTTTGAATTCACAAGTGACCTTCCTTGCGAATTCCAAAAAGAGACAGACCCATGAAAAATAAAAATCATCAATACAAACTTGAAGATATATTTCATTGAAACTATACAATTTCAGAATTATTTATGGAATTCGCAAGGTGCTTCACCTTGCGCAGCATACAAAATTGCCTATTTCATCTTGCTTTTTCTGGTTAATGCATATTTATGAGTCTAAGTGATTGATCCGGTTAAACACCGCTCTGATTGGCTATTTGGTTGAATTATCCGGTTGAAAGTATTGGTCCGCTGCCCCATTCGAGTAAAATGTTGCGCGTGGCGACTCTTATCCAAGCTCGCGGCGGACGTGCACCGTACGTGGGCCAGTTCCTTCGTTTCACCAAGTAAACCCACCATCAGCACATGCACGTTGATTGCTTCATGACCGCCCTCTTTTAACTTAGGTCGTCGTCTGTCCCTGGGTCCTTCCGCGCGTTTTCGCAGTCGCCTATCCTCGGCTCGAACCACGATTCGCACGCCACAGATCTGTCGGCCGCCGAAAACTTGACTGCGATTCAGCACAACGTGGACGCCGTTGCCGTGCACAACGCTGTGGATGCCTTCCAGACTACCGTTGCCCCCGTCACTGCTGAAATGGGTATGCCAACCCACGCATTAGTCAACGTCAATGACGGACATCCTTGCTCTTCATTAGGCTATTCCTTGGCGGAGATTGCCATCCGTACGTTGGACGTGGTGCATGCCACGTCGGGCCTGCCTTGGTGGGCAACCATCATTGCCACGACCATTGTCGTGCGCTCTGCGTTCTTTCCCATCTCCATCATGTCGGTAGGTACATGATCATGTTGCTGCAAGGAAGAATGAAGGACTTGGTTGCTGAGGCTGAAAATTATGACTCCTTTCTTACGGATTAGATGCGCAATTCCGCACGTATGGGCATATTGCAACCCAAATTGCAAAAATTGCAAGATGAAATCAAAAGCTCCCCCGACGCCTACGACCCGGCGAAGATGACCGAGTTTCGAGCGCGGGCGCAGGTATTTTATATAATAGAATTTTATCGCAAATATATTTCAACAGTCCGTCAATTTTGAAAAAATATATTGGTGTTCACCCACACTCCATCCATATAGGCGCTGTTCAAGGAGCACAAAGTCCGCCCATTCATGTCGTTTCTCATGCCCATCTCCCAGGTACATGGTCCACTGGTGTTGGATATATATTGATATATTTGACTTAGCTGCCGATTTTTCTCGGATTTTTCTGGGGCCTGCAAGATATCGCCAAGTATATTCCTGGCTACGCTGCCGATGGAGCGTTCTGGTTTGAAAACTTGGCAGCACCTGATCCGACATACGCCTTACCCGTGTTGTCGTCCGCGCTCATGGTGGCGTCCCTCGAGGTGTGTATATTTGTGTGCAAGCTGCTCATTTTCGACGAGTGTTGCTTAGCTAGTTGTAGGCGGGTGGAGAAGGCATGCCGGCCGAGTACATTGACAAGGCCAAGATGGGCATGCGTATCGTAGCCTTGATTATGATTCCAGTCGCGGTAAACTTTGAATCGGTACGGCTCCAATATATATATATATATTTCGTCTTATAGGTTGTGTTCTACTGCGGTAGGGCATCTTGCTGTATTGGGTGTCGTCCAACATTTTCACGCTGACCCAGACGTTGGTGCTCAAAATCCCTGGGGTTAAGAAATTGCTGGACATTCCCACGCCGGTACTACCAGCTTCAATATATATATATAGCAGCAATCCCTCCCTTTAACGACCTCGGACTACTAGGTAACACCGCCGCCGCTGGCCACGACCAATCTGTCGTCGTTCCCGTCGCCTTTCCAAGCCGCGGTTGCCCAAGCCCAGAAGAACCAGCCGTTTGTCAAGTCGTATGCCAACAAACCCAAGTCGTCGAAAAAACAAGTCCCCCCTTAGAGCTCCCGAGTCATACTAGTCGTAGTAGTAGTGGTACTAGTAGTACAAATACCGCGTTCATGGTGGCCATATACTAGAACACACCCAACCACACTGGCACATTTTGTTGTTTGGTGGGACCGTTTCGTATGTAACTGTCCGTGGTTGCACCCAGCCCTTGATCACTACTACTTGCAGTTAGTACGTAGTACTATCCAACAACACTATACACGACGACAAAAGGCCCCAAACCCATGTCCTTTCGACCCGAGTCGGCTCCGTTTGATGCTAGCCACGGCCAGCGTCGTCACCTTGTAGCCCAAACTGGTAGCCGTCCAGGGTGGTCCCCTGTTATCCGGCAGGCCCTGGCTCACGAGCCGTACTTGACTTCTCTTTACGACATGGTACATACCCTCCCGGCCGACTTACTAGTACATGTACTATACAGGGGCTGTTCTGTTTTGCAACTATCGTTCTTGTACATACACACACGACTAGAAATCGCTTGTTCGTCATCGGCGTGATGGGGCGTCTTCCCGTGTCACAGCTACCAAACGCTGCGTTCAAGACTTTGCAGAACAGGAACCCAATCGCATGGCCACTACGTCCATCACGTCCGCCAAACTACCCCTGGAAGAACCTCCACCGAATACGACCAGCGAAGTGCTGCAACAGATTAGCCTACCACTCGATATACGTCCCCGCGACAATGCAACCAGCGGCGGCATCAAGTTGTTACGACCAAAGTCGTCACATCCGTCGCCCTCCCGACGTCAGAGTGACTCGCCCCTTGTAAAACACCCCATGCGGCTCGTGGCAGCCAAGCTGATGGCATCGTTGCATGAGACGTCGAATCAGACTCAGTCGAATCAGACGAATCAGAACCCCCGACAAGGCGTGGCCAGCCACGCGTATTTCCAAGACATTTACTGGCAAGTGGCGGCGCAGTTGGAGCAGCAGCCGTCCACAGCGGGGGTGCGTAGCCCCAGTATGAAGCCAACCGCCTGATCGTTTGGTAGCTGGCGCAAGTCCTTAAGCACATATGGCACGAATATGTGGACCCACTTCACGACAAGGTCGAACACTCGAACAATCGATTGGGATGTTCGTTTTCCAATCCCGCGCCCACCTTGAATGCCCGTAAGCTCGCCTTGGCCTCCCAGGTCGGCAGGGTAACACACACTACTCGAGTCACGTAAGTGCCTAGGTGTTAATCATTAGTATATATCCGTGACCATAGTAAGCATTGGACAGGAGGCGAAAGCCCAGCCACATGCCTCGACACGAGATGTCAAGTGAAAAATCGGGATTGACTGCCCAAGAAGACCAACGCAATAGGAACAACGCAGTTGCCGCTTCCCACTCGACCCAACCAGCATTCACAGAGTCCGACACATCCACCCTCCGTCGACGACGTAGCCAGACCGCGCTCACCTTTGACCACGTCGACCAAGTGCACGAGATTCAAAAGATTTTATCTGCCAAGGTACTAACTACTACGTACTAACTACAGAGAACCGAGTAGGAACTCGCGCACAGTGGTATCAACACTAATTTTTTTCCATGGAGCATTCATAAATTCCGACGTCAACCAATAGTGTTTTTTTCATATTTTATATTTTAACCAATAGTATGCTTATAAAAAGTTTTTAAATTGTATGATTGGATATAATAAAATTAATCAGATTGATCTGATTGCAAAATTATAATTCGTACTCGGAATCACAACTTGCGCATTCGCATACAATTCCCCATATATTTCAAAATACCACTGTGCGCGAGTTCCTACTCGGTTCTCTGTAGTATTGTCCTTTTACCCAAAATTTGGACTTTTGTGCGGATTCGCCAAATCTATCGATCGATTCTTTGTTACTGACTTTTGTATGGAAAGATCGTCAAGTTTCACACTAATCTAATTTACACACTACGATGTTGAATTGGTCGACGAATGGATTTGATTGGCTACTTTTTTCGTGATCTGGGTCTTAATCAGTCGATTGATTTTCTGCCGATTTGGTGCTGCTCATTCGATTGAGCACCCCACTCCAATTTCGAATCGACTTGACAATACTATACACTATGAATACATGACATACATCCGATGGAAGAACACATCAATATTGATTTGATGTGGTCTATGGACTTCTAGGTGAAAGCGTTGCGGCTCGAGCTGATATCAATGCAGGTGCGTCAGCTATTTATATGAACATATCGAATATATATATATATATATATATATATATATATATATATATACGTATGAGAGATATATACGTTCGTAATATATATATATATATATTACTTCCACCCATTTAACGCACAAATATTTAATGCCCGCAGCGGCTTCGCGAGTCCATCTTTGCGACGGTCGTGAACGCCGACGCAGCGAGGCAAAAGAACATTGACACACGCATGCGACTACGCATTTCTGCGCAACTCGAGCAAACATTGCAGAAACGGTACCTCGCTCTTGAGCAAGTGTGTTTCACCAACGCATATACAAATTCGTAGGTATTCGGTCGTGTCGGACACGATGACGTTGGCTGCCGTCCACATCCAGCGCATGGCGCGAGGAAAGCTCGCCGGCAAACGCATTCGACTGGCGCGCATTGTGGCACTGATGAAAATGTCCAAGGAAATGTTTCGCCACAAGCTGCAGGTGTGTCTGGTGGTTCGATTTTATTAAATATATAATAAATACTTAGAATACTTGATATATACCGGTAGTGGACTGACTCGATGACTACATACTGGGAACGTAGAAACGGGAGTGGAACGAATTCGACAACGCACCCGACACCACGCCGATTGAACAACTCGAAGACGAAATGAAAACGATCGTGTGGGAAGTCACGCGCTTGGTGCGCGACTTGTCATTGGACTGGTGGAAGCTCAGCCTCAGCGTACGACGTAAACCTGTCATTGATGGGTTCGATTCTTTATATATATTGTGTGGATTCAAATATTATTTCCAGAGCCCCGTCGTATCGAAAAAATCAGCCGAATCGAATCACGAATCGAAGCCATTGGCTAATCAATTTTGAGTGTATTTGATTGGCTCTTATAGAAAGGACAAGTATATTCAACCAATCAGAACTCCAGCGTGATTCAATATTGCTTGGACAAACCACGCGAAGTTTGGAAGTTTATAGCGAATTCACAATAAACCAACGCGAAATATTGACGTTATAGCAAATTCACAATATCCAACTTTATCCTTTCCTGTCACGAAAGCTCATTTAATGTATTACGAAAACCCATTTAGTGTGCTAAAAATAATCTGAATATCTTTTTTGACGGCGGCGTAGGAGGAGCGAGCAAGGTTGACGTGGGAAGTGAACGACGCCAAGGACGACCTCCGGCTCTTGCAGCAGCAAACGTCAGTCCTCGTACAGAATTGCACCTTGTGCATGAACCTTGTATCTGACCCGGTTGTGCCCAAAACTCACGAAGCTCGATTGGTAGATATAAATATAGTTACTATTTCTTGTTGTTTGATTGTTTCATCAAAGGAAACTATTGTATGGATGGGGGTAGGGAGTGCATCAATATTACTCGCCGAGTCCGCGCGTACCCGACACGACCAAGGAAATGCTGGAAAGTGTCAGTACCACCAACTCGAAACTCGAAGATTTTATCTTTACGTTCGCGAAATCCAAGCAACAGCGCACCGCCATCGCCACCCAAGTACAAAAATATAATATATATATTGTCCTTTCTTTTGAACTGAGGAGATGATTCTAGACGGATCCAACTTTACAAAAACAACCCACGTACTTGCAAGCACTGGCCAAACTCGCCCAAGTGCAAAACAACGAACTATTACCAACGACTCCGTTAGAATTACCGGAAGATAACCCAGCCACTGACACGACCCCTTCTCTTCCGCCGCAAAGCTACTCTGTCGAGCCAACGGTAGACATTTCCTCTACTGCTATCAGCCCTATTGAAGCAATTGCTGCAACTCTTCCAACTGCCACGGAATCGACTAAAATTGCCAAACGAACTCTGCATCGATCTCCAAAGTCCAAGACTCCTGCGACGACGGCAGTCCCTGGGTTAAAGGACATGCCACGACTCCTTGCAGCGGAGTTTAAACTCATCGGCAAGTCCCAAGCATACAAAGGCAAGGTCATGGGCGTCGCACAGCTAAAGTTGCTCCTGCACGAGGTATATATACAGTATATAAACTACTCGACTTGATGGCACTAAATCCAGGTATACGGCGCCCGCATGGCGGACGAATTGCGTGCACCCGTGGGGGAGTTCTTGTACCGGTTCTTTGCCCTCAAATACGGACTCCGCAATGTGGCCGAAATGTACTTGGTCAATTTCGTCACGTCATTGAAAAAGTATTGGAAAGCTGATCCAGAGGTATCATAAATATATTTTATTGAGTACAACGAGGACCTTTGCATATTACGAACCCACAACATGATCGTAGATTCGATTGTGTGCTCGGCTGTGCCATATCAAACACACGACCCCACTTAGTTTGGACGCATTTGATTACTACGTCGGGCTGCTCGCAGGGATAGGTGTTCATCAAGTACTACAGTATATATTACAGTATTTTCAAATGACAAAAGTAAAAAGATACCAAGTATTTTATTACAACGCGACATGGTGTAGAATGAAGCGGCCATTCCACATTGGTTTGTGCCGCATCTGACTCGACAGGTACTAACCCAAACGATGCCTACTAGTACTACTACATTACGATGCCTACTCGTAGTACTACATTTCTGAATTCATATCGTCGTTGAGTAGGCCGTGGATTTGATTCAACAGTACGAGCCAGGGTGTATGTTGGAGCTGGTGCATCACGATCCTGGTACAGTTCCCATTGAGAATGAGATAGCTATCATGGTATATCGTGAATGGGCTGTAGACACAACATACAAGTCGATTGAGTCCAAACTGTACAAGTTGTCGCCTGTGGCTACCCACCAAGAAATAGGTACCGAGGATACATAATTATTCTCTAATACTACTTCAACGTAGTAGACTCACTATGGTGCACTGTGGCTGGAGATAGGGCTTGGTGTCGCCACTTTAACGTTTGTGGACCGGGACGAAGCGCTGACGACGTGCCTCGATGCATTTGAAGCCGTGGAATCGGCGATACACGACCACTTGCTGCAGGTTGACTTGATATTTTTGTTTGGTTGTCGCTGTGAAATCACACCCTAGGCGTTTCAAACCGCAGACATTGACAAGAACGGGGTACTGTGCTTTGCCGAGTTCAATAGTTTGGTGCAAAAGGTAGGCTATATATTTTGGTTGGTTCCAACGAACTGCAGGTTCGACCAACCATACTGTATTCTTGGGTGGTTAGGTGTACTTGACGCCCGAATCGCATGTCCGCCGCATGTTTTTCGATGCGATTGCGCTCTCCGGACATCCCTTCCGCGACGCCATTCTTCCCGAAGTATTTGTCACCCTGGCCAAGGTTTGAGTATTATCTTGTCCGTATCGTTCGTCTGCCAATAGTGTGTTCTTGTAGAAAGAAGGATTGAGCCGCAAGAGTTACGTCAGTCAACGTCGAGACGCGATCACAAGTCCTATCGACATGAATTTCCTAGAGAGTGGGGGGGGACTACTGCCGCCTCGGTAGCATCTTTTCTTTACTAGTTAAGGGAAACGTTAATATACGACCGACTGCCTATTAATCCAACATGGCCACTGTCTCATGGTTTCGGCGTACTTGCCGATATCCGCTTGTCTACAAGTAAATCCAAAAAGTCACATTATTTTGCGGTCAAGGGCAGTTAGTGTCAGTGTACACTGTGTTTTCTTCCAGGCAAAAAAAACGGTGGTCTGCACTCGCTACACATTTATTTATAGACTCACAACTCTCAAATGTCCAATACGTCTCGATTCTATTTATAGTGTTACGACTCTCAAATGTCCATCGTCGCCCATATGACTTTGACCACGCTTTTACCGTGGCGCCGTCCCCCTGCAAAACCATGCGTTGTTATGATCTTCCCAATCACCACTGGAACTTGCCACTCAGTCATTCATACTAGTACTTCCTAATCAAGCGACCTTCGGCCCAAGAAGAAGAATGGTCCGCCGAGGTTGCCATTGGTGGCCCATGCTCTTGTCCGGTACTGTTCGTCCTCTGAACGCTATTTTTTCACGACTGAATACTCCAACCCTACCTGCGTAGCGATCGTCGTGACTATAGTAGTCGTTATCGCCACGTACTTCACAAAGACGGGGTTGTTTGCCACAGACACCACTACTGCCAATGGTCCCAATGCTGCTTCGAACAACACGACAAAACCAACGTCTGTCAACGGCACTGTGGTGTGCAACACGCGAGGCATGTACTTGGACAACAACAAGTGCCGAGTGTGCCCGCAGCCCAACAAAACGTTTTCCGTGTTTTGGCAGAGCCACACGGGTGGCTGTCTCGATGTACGTACAGTTTTCGTCTTCTTCTTTCAATATGGGCAACATCAACCCTGAACTCTGTTGTCTAGTTTATCAAAACCAAAGCGTTTCAGTACATCACGCACGTCTACTGGGGCTTTGCACTCATCAACAACCAAACTGGCGCAGTCTCGCAGACGTTTCAAGGCAACGACGTCACGCTCCTGGAGTGCGCCAACGCTATGAAGCAGTAAGTTCAAACCGCTGAAGTACTGAATGTTATCGTAACTTCATCGAACTCTAACTCGTGGGATCACCTTCATTGTTATCCAGCTGATTACGATGTCGTAGAAAATGCGTGCAACAGTATGCGAGTATCGGCGGCGCCACGCAACGTGAAAACTTTGTGGCCCTCGACACACCGGATAAAATTGCCCTCTTTGGCCAAACGGCGGCGAAATTGGTGACCAAGTACGTCGGTCGTAGCAGTGGACTTTGCAGTTTGTTGTTTTTGCCTGTGGAAGAATGACACCTTCGTGTTTCTAACCGACTCAATCCCCCTATGAATACTTCAGATTCGGCTTTGACGGCATCGACATTGACGACGAGAGCGGCAACTTGATGACCGGGGGCGACTGGAAAGCCAACGCCGGCAGTCACGTGGAGTCGTACTTGCTGGCTATTCGGAAGTCCCTTGATGCAGTCGAGCGCAAGCCCAATGAACCGGCGTATGGCCTGACATGGGACGAATTCCCCACGTCCTTGGACGTGTCGTGCAACAACCCCAAGGGGGACTACCAGCGTTGCTACCACCCCGCCATTGGTCAAGTGGTCGATCAAGTCAATTTGATGATGTACAACGTCGAACTTGGGGTATGTATAGTGGCCACTGTGCTTGCTTGATGATAGACTTTGTATCGCAGTTGGTCAAGGTATGTATGTACCTACGTGTGACTGAGTTTGGTTTTGTTTCTGCACTCCATAGTCAGAGTACGACGTCCTGCTCAAGTCGACCATCCCTTCCGTGTGGGCAGCAGCAGTGCCCCCGACCAAGATAGTGCTGGGGGGATGCGTGGGGAAGCCCGGGGACGAAGGCGCGTGTGCTTTCGGCGCGTCCCCTACAATCCCCCAACTCCAGCAATATGCTTCCGACGGCTACACAAAGTACGGTGGCACGATGCTTTGGACCGGGTCAGCCGACTACAAACTGAACCGAGGCACCACGATTGAAACGATGGGCAAACCCAGTGGGTATGGAGCTCAGGCGGCGCTTGGTCAATAGTCCAACACAATCGAACCATTCTGGTTGAGCAATGAATATATGAACGTCTACTTTGTACCACTATTCATAGTACAGTACAAGTGTCAACGTTACTTAGTCCAGTACTGTAGTACTAGTATTGCGCTTCTCAGTACTATAGGATGCCACGAAAAATGGCATAAAATGGCCGTTTTCCCAAGAAAAGTTGCCAAAATCGAAATATTCCATTTTTCGATATTTTTGCGTCTAGATGCCACCAACGTTCAAAATTTTCTGCCACAATTTTCTTCAGAATCGGGTGTTGGGGTGTTTTATGGAGGTTTGTGTTCACGTTGAAGTCTTGCACTTTACTCGGAAATCGAATAATTTTTCCAAAATACAGCTGGCATCCAGACAACTTTGTAGATATTACTTCTTTTCTCCTTTTTCTCATGGGATATGAGACTTTGGGAATATTTGCAGACTTGCCAAAACAGATTATGGCTACAACAGTTCGAATAGGGTATTTTGACATCATCTTGTTGAAATCAGAGTGAAAGTACCATGGCCGTGTTATACTCTACGACCATGGTACTTTCAATGCCCCATGCGAGTCGCATGGGGCATTGGTGAAGAGATTGCCGCGCCCAGGCAGTGGACTATCATTGTGCTTTGAGCTGCTCGACCACCACTACCAGTCTACCACACTCATGGAGAAGCCATCACAAGCTGCAGGCACCGCCTTGCAACCGTCGCCGTCAAAGCCAGGGACGACGACGTGTATGAAAGTACTGACCCTGATGCAGCACATGGCGCCGATGCTCGTGTTCAACGCCGTGATGCCACTGGCCATCTACAAACTGGCCAAGCCACACACGACCAAGATCGTGGCAGTGTTCCTTTCTGGGCTGATTCCCATGTTCAAGACCCTCGTGACGTTCTTCTGGTTCCGCAAGCAAGACGCGATCTCGATGATCCAGTTGTTTGGCGTGCTCGTCTCGGTGATCATTGACCACCACGGAAGCGAAGAAGCTGCTCGTATTCAGCGTCGGGTCGGGAGCGATCGCGGGCATGTTTATGATCGCGTCGCTGTCGTGGCTCGAAGAAGACATGTTCTACCAGATCCGACGCACGCTGTCGGACAAGACCACCCAAGAGCTGGACGCGCACTACCAAAAGCCGGTTGTCCGGTCCACATCCAGATACATCACCCTCGTCATGGGGTTTGCTCTATCGTTTCGTCGATCGTCCACGTCGTGCTTGTGCTGTCGCTGACAGTGGACACCATCATGTACATGAGCAACCCCATGCCGCTGGTGAACTCTCCCATCATGTATTGGCTGTATCGATATGTGAACGACAAGGAAGCTGCTTCTGGTGAGGAAATTGTCCAGGCGGAGGCAGCCCCTGTTGATGTTGTGATTGTAAAGTAACGTGTTATTAATATTAATACTATGTAACGTTACTATTAATTAATTAATACGTAGTAGTATACTATTATAGTAAACCTTATCATACGTACATTGTACTAGTACCTCTTGTTTTATGGGTTGTAAGCCTTAACATAAACTCCGCAACACCCGCATACCGGTATATCTACTCGACAACTCAACGCCCCACCTCGTTCGTTCGGCTCTGGCGTTCAAAAACGTTTAGTAACCTTAGCGTTATTAGTAGTATACCAGTAGCCGATATTATTAATATTTTTTTCCCCTAGTTTTGGTGGAAGGATAAGCCATAGTGAAAAAAAGCTGAAATTAACCGCAAAAAGGTGTAGTGTAACCGATACCGGTACTACAGTATTAATAGTATTACTGTACAGCTGTACTTCGAAGTATATTAATCACTTTGGACATTCTTGTGCTTTTTCCTCTTGTGTTGATGAAGCAAGCTTCATCAACGTATGGTATACAAATTGAACGTTGCACGGTTCTGATCAATGATTGGTTACAATTCCTCACAAACGCGATTGGATTGGCTAGGCCTTTCTAAAACACATGTGTGCGAAATAATTTTCCACCATTATTCGACCAATCGCATGCGGCGATCGTAATCCAGAACCATCGAACGGATGCTGGGGTGCTGCCGATGCCTTGAGCGCGGGTTGCGATGCTTCGTGGCGTGTGCGGCCTTCGTTAATGCATGTCTGTCGTGGGTGTCAGCATGCTTCCTGTATCCATACACGTGTCTGCACAACTGGAGGCAAGATCGATCTCTCCAGCTCAAAACGCATCACGAATGGTACTTCTTGCTGTGGCGGTGTACGTTCCCGCTGCTGACGCTGCTGCTCGTGGTGGGTGTGAGTGCACTGGGTCGTCTCGGTGGTGTCGTCGGGTATGCACTAAGCGCGGGCCCGGTGTGGTTCTACTGCATGCTGATCGTGCTGGCGACGCCTTTCTTGTTGATGTTTCGGTTTCCCAACTTCCATCCAGGCATGGTCACAACGTTCTGGAAGGTGCTATTTTTGTGCAGCGCATTCATCAGCGTCATCGAGGTGTTCGTGTGGACCGGCGGCAAGTCGCAATATGCACACCACCACCACCACCACGGCAGCAGCATGATGGGCCAGCGCAAACTCAGCTGGCTGTTGGGTAATCTCCTGTTTGGCATCGTCGGGTTCATCGGCGTGCCCTTCTTCTTCTCGCTGCAGCCGCGCGTCCGCATCGACTCGTCCGAAGTCCAAGACGACGCCGCCGCCGCCCTAGTCTCGCTGCCCACTTCCCCGTCTGGTATAGTCATTTTACCCCAAACTTTGGCTGCCTTTTGTGCTGATTCACCAAAAAGTATCTATTGATTGTTTGTATATTCCCTTTTGGATGTAAACGAGTGTCACACTAATTGAAGTGACACTCGAATTCGATGTTGAAATATGGTCGAAGAGTGGTTGATTGGATTTGATTGGCTACTTGATTCTTGATCTGGGTTTTGATTGGTCGTATATCGATTGTCTGCCTGCGATTTCGGTATTCTGCTCATTTGATTCCCCATATCTCCAATTTCTTTCGAATATCGAGACAATAATATGCAGTTGTTGTTATTGTCGATTTGATACAAATTTGAGGAGGGGGTGCGATCGAATCGCGCCGACCAAACCGATCCACAATCGATCTGATTGGTTGAATTTCATTGGGAAGGTTTTGATTGGCTAATCATTTTGAGCTCATCTGAGGTAGCCAATCAAATCGATTTAAATTCCAACGAGAAACCACGCCACAACACGAAATTTTACTCGAAAGCACAATAGTTGTCCATTTCTTTCCCCGTTATTCAAAGCTTGGAACTTAGGCCACGTGGCATCCACGTCGTTGGACTCGCCCAAATCGGACGACAAACCAGACGTAGGATTCAATCCTCACGCTGGCATGGCGGGCAAAATGGCGCGTCCGTCGGCGGCCGCCCTCGGACTTGTGCTGCTCATAACCGTATGCGCCTACTTCCCCATCAAGAAACCGTCCGCCCCGGCTCGCGCCAACGCCGTGGACGTGTACTGGGGTCTCGCTTACCTTTTGTCGCCGATGTTTC
>NW_009798344.1:242574-271442 GCF_000520075.1 Aphanomyces astaci | reverse complement strand
CCCAAACTTTGGCTGCCTTTTGTGCTGATTCACCAAAAAGTATCTATTGATTGTTTGTATATTCCCTTTTGGATGTAAACGAGTGTCACACTAATTGAAGTGACACTCGAATTCGATGTTGAAATATGGTCGAAGAGTGGTTGATTGGATTTGATTGGCTACTTGATTCTTGATCTGGGTTTTGATTGGTCGTATATCGATTGTCTGCCTGCGATTTCGGTATTCTGCTCATTTGATTCCCCATATCTCCAATTTCTTTCGAATATCGAGACAATAATATGCAGTTGTTGTTATTGTCGATTTGATACAAATTTGAGGAGGGGGTGCGATCGAATCGCGCCGACCAAACCGATCCACAATCGATCTGATTGGTTGAATTTCATTGGGAAGGTTTTGATTGGCTAATCATTTTGAGCTCATCTGAGGTAGCCAATCAAATCGATTTAAATTCCAACGAGAAACCACGCCACAACACGAAATTTTACTCGAAAGCACAATAGTTGTCCATTTCTTTCCCCGTTATTCAAAGCTTGGAACTTAGGCCACGTGGCATCCACGTCGTTGGACTCGCCCAAATCGGACGACAAACCAGACGTAGGATTCAATCCTCACGCTGGCATGGCGGGCAAAATGGCGCGTCCGTCGGCGGCCGCCCTCGGACTTGTGCTGCTCATAACCGTATGCGCCTACTTCCCCATCAAGAAACCGTCCGCCCCGGCTCGCGCCAACGCCGTGGACGTGTACTGGGGTCTCGCTTACCTTTTGTCGCCGATGTTTCTTGTGTGGCTCGTTGTGCATACCCGTGAAACAATCCATGTACGTACTGTACGTTGTTGTCCTCGTCTGTGAAAAAGATATATTGTGTATTCGATATTGCCGATTTGATACAAATTTGGGGACGGGGTGCAATCGAATCGCGCCGACCAAACCGATCCACAATCGATCTGATTGGTTGAATTTCATTGAGAAGGTTTTGATTGGCTAATAATTTTGAGGTCATCTGAGGTGGCCAATCAAATCGATTTAAATTCCAACGAGAAACCACGCCACAACACGAAATTTCACTCGACGAAAGCACAATATAACCCTTCCAAAATTCGCATGGTTGGTCGAATCAATACAGTATGGAATCACGCTGGAGTTCTGATTGGTTGAAAATATACTTGTCCATTCTGTAAGAGCCAATCAAATCCACTCAAAGTTGGATTAGCCAATAATAGCATCGATTCGTGATTCGATTCGGCGGGGTCTGGAAATTTATACAGAATCCACAATATAAAAAAAAAACAATTCAAATTATTTTTGTCATATAGTTTGTTTTGGCCAAAAACAAGAATATACATGTTGCCATATGTTGTATGTGCGGCCAACAGTGGAATACTTGTGCTGATGCACCAACTCCATTGGTCGAAATTTTGTTGTACTGATTCATGAATGTGAACTATTTGTGAAGCCATGCACACTATTTAAAGACATACCTTCGTTCGATGGTTGAAGCAAGCATTTGATTGGTCACTTGAATATTGTGCTGGGTTTTTTAAGTGTCCCCCATGCCAATTTCGAATCGGCTAGACTATATATATATATATATATAATTGATTTGGTACGACTTTCCGGACCCTGTGCAATCGCATCATCACCCCGACCAAACCGATCACGAGTCGCTGCTATATTGGTCATGCTGAAGATGCTTATCGTTGATTGGGTACATTCTTTTTTCTTCGAGCTGTCAGCCGAATATAGGAAATGAAATTAATATAGCGGCGAGATTTGCGACTGGTTGTAAACTTCCAAAATTCGCCTGGTTTGTCGAATCAATATTGAATCACGCCGGAGTTCTGATTGGTTGAATATACTTGTCCTGTCTGCAAGAGCCAATCAAATCCACTAAAAAATGGATTAGCCAATAATAGCGTCGATTCGTGATTCGATTCCGCGGCTAGATTCGATTCGACGGGGTCTGGAAATTCGTATCGAATCCACAATATTTGAATCTCTATTTATTTGAATCGCGCAAAATTGTATATATATATATATATACCTAGGGCGGCGAATTCAATCTGGTGGTGCTGTTCACGGTTGTGCTCACCCATGTGCCTCTATTTGTCGGCCACTTGAGTCTGGCGCTGTTTTCCGTGGTGGATCACCATCCCACGCCCGTAGCCAAGCTCGCCATCTCATGCCTCTTCCTCGGGCTTATGCAGCTGTACTTTTACGTCGTGACCAAAGTCATCCAGGGCTTTGCGCCACCTTATACCCACCCGTCGCTGCTGTACGTGGGCCAGCTCTACTTTTACGTGTTCTGGTACCTGCTCGTGGGCTCGGACGGCCCCATCGACGTCGTGTACTTTGCCATGCTCGCCCTAAGTAACCTGCATGTGGTTATGGCCAACACGGGAATATACACAGACACGGTGCACACGTTGTCTGTGTCGTGCTGGCAGCACCCGACGACCCAATTCGCATCGGTATGGTGTTTGAGTATTGTGAATTCGCTACAAACTTGCGCCTGGTTTTTTGTCTAATCAATATTGAATCACGCTGGAGTTCTGATTGGTTGAATATACTTGTCCTTTCGAGCCAATCAAAGCCACTCAAAAATGGATTAGCCAATAGCGTCGATTCGTGATTCGATTCAGCGGCTAGATTCGATTCGACGGGGTCTGGAAATTCGTATCGAATATACCACAATATTTTTATTTATTTACTTTATGAAACGGTCTATTTAAACTGGTGTCGTTGCAACGAACATGGTACATATGTATATTGTCGGATCAGCCAAAATGTGGCGTTTCCTTGCGCTGATTTGCCAAATCCATCTCGATCGATGTTTTGTACTGAAAAATGTAAACAGTTGTCTTTGACGTGGGTGGTCTTATTACCCTACTTTATATCACACACGAATTAGTCGTTGATTGGTTGACCCGATGAGGTCCTGAAATGTGATTGGCTCAATAATATGGATCAAGATCACGTTTGTTGCTTGTATAGAATGTTACGAAATTGAACGGAAATAATCCACAATGGATTCTGCATTGAAAGCGTGGCCCTTGTTATATACTAGTATACAGTATATATTGTCCTTTCAACCAAAATTTGGAGTTTGGATCCGCCGAATCCGTCGATCGAGTTTTTTGTACTGAAGTTTGTATGTGAAAAGTGTCGCCTTTCACGCGAATTTCAATCATACACTAATTAATACTCGTTGAAGAGAGAGTAGCTTGATTGGCTACTTGATTCGTGTTCTGGGTTTTGATTGGTCGATCCATTGGCTGCTGATTTAATGCTGCTCATTCGATTGAACACCCCACTCGAATTTCGAATCGACATGACAATATATATATATTGATCGTTGGAGCAGGACGCGGCCAACAAGAATATAGTTGCGTTGAATATATATATATATATATATATATATATATGTATATGGCGAACCCATCGTGAGCTTGTAGCTGTGCGCGGGCTCGTCCGTGCAAGTGTGTTTTCGAGCGATTCAGCCGCCCAGACTCGCCACAACCCCCATGGCGTCGTCGCCGTCGTTGTTTTCCACCGAAGGAGACGTTTCTAACGACTCGGTGAGGGTTTAAAACGTCAATATATATATATATCAATATGTATATATATAAAAAACGCGTTTTCTAGGTCGTCCATCGACGGAGCTTGGCGTATGAAAACGTGATCGATCCTCAGCATGGTCATTTGAGCGTACTCTCAAGAGGAGATGCCTCCATGGAGCTCCAGCAGCTGTACTTTCTCATGAAGTTGGCCGAACAAGATCACATGGCGGACACGAGCGCGCTGATTTTAGTGCCGTCTTTGCTCACTTGGCTCGCTTGGATGGAAGCAAAGGAGGTATTTCTATATAGTCGGGGTTATATATATATATATATATGTTTTGTGTCGGGTCGACATTTGTAAAATATGGTGATGCTATTAGATATATGTATATACATACCCATTTATATATATAATAGCATCCGCCATATGTATAAATACATACAAATTATATGTATATATATAATCTCTGTGTGTGTGTTGACTTTCGCCATCACGATAGTATATTTTAATGGTGTCAACGGTAGAGGCGTGTAGTGTACTACTATCGTTTGCTCTACTGTATAGTCTATACTAGTTTCTATAGATATGGATATATAAGTACTAGTATATATACATATATACATCTGTGTAGGGTTTCAATGTGCTCTACCATGATAGTGTTAACCGACTCCAACAGAACTGGTCTAATTCGTATAGTGTTTGTACTACTGTGCTTTGCACTACTAAATAGTCTGACTAATTGCTATTAGATATATATATATATGTATTTCTACGTGGTCTATCACAATAGTATCTTTAATAATATCAACATATATCTCTAGACGCCGATGACAGCAAGCTTGCTCAACATGTGGCTGCGTTGCGTGCTCATGTTTGGGGCGCGGGTGGCAGGGTCGTTTTTGTCGCGCGAGATCTTTGCTTACAAGATGCAGAAACGGCATCCCACATTGAACAGTGCCAACGCCGTGGACCGCCTGCGGGTGCAGCGCATCATGCTTGGGGACTTCCGAAGGCAGTTCTGGTACCTCGCAGCGGCGACCACCGTCGTAGTGTTTGGATGCTTTGACAAGGCTGGATGGCCCTCTAGATATGCGTTTTACACGACGCCCTAACATATTCAAAACAAAGCCATAACATATTCAATACAGAGCTTTTAGTATAGTATTCTTGTGTCCTGTCAACCAATCATGTGGAGTTTGGGGTTGAACCGCCGAATCCATCGATCAATTGTTTGTATACTGAATTTTGTATGTGACGTTCATCCTAATTTCAATCGCACACTGATATTGTAGATGAGTGAGTTTGGTTTGCTGCTTGATTCATCTTCTGGGTTTTGATTGGTCGATCGATTGTCGTCGGCCTATGTGGTGCTGCTCAATCGATTGAGTCGAATTGACAATAACGTTAATACTAAATTACAATCGAACAACATTATATGCTCTACCTGTTGCGGTATCATAAGCTTAGACATATTTGAGGTTAGCTACAAATTGGATACTAGTACGTAGTATCAAGTGAAGGTAAACCGACAAAATATCCGTATGCCATCGATCAAACGGTTGATATTTTATCCAATCCCATGGCTTCACAGATGAAGGTTTATTCAGCTTGGAGCAAACCTTTTCATTCTTATATTTTATATTTTCTCTATTTATTATTATTGGAATCATCTTTATATATATATATATACTAGTATACAGTATATATATGAAAACTATCCAGAATTTCGGTAGCTAGCTCTTGGAGTAGTAGCTAGCCCTGCTACCAGTTTACTCACACCTACCTACACAAAACTCTGAACAACAATAATGGGGTCTACTATGATCAGGTCAACTGATCCGCACCTGGAACCGTTTCGCTTTTTGCGGATGCTCGGCCGACGGTTTCATCGAGATCTCGCTACTATTTTCGGCCTTGTTACCGTTACATAACCGCCACCCCCAGCGCTCTTCATTTTCCATTGCTCATCTCGTGGATGTCATCCAAGAAGGAATCCACTGGGACTTCGTCGTCGTCGCCCGTCAAGCCGGTGCTCATGGCCCTCGATCAACACACGTCGTCCATGGAGCTGCCGGCGTCCAACCTCCGCGTCGTGTACCTCAACCAGCCCCAGAAAAACGTTGGGTTCGCTGGGAACCAAGTGGTCACGGCCAAATACAACGTATGGACGTTTGTACCTGCATTTTGCTACGAACGGTTCACGCAGGTACACACGATACATGGGGATGAGGCTATTGCATCGATATATACTACTACCATACTAGTATCGCCGTGAACATATAGATAGTACTAGTACTATATGTTCTACTAGTTACGAGTACATATTATGACAACACTATTCGGATTGTGCTAACGTTTGTTGCTGCTCCCTTGTGTAGGTGTCCAACTTTTACTTTTTGCTCGTGGGAATTGGCCAAGTGATTCCCGCGATCACGTCGACGTTTGGGCTCCCGTATTCGTGGTCCGTGGATATCTCCAACATTCCAACATGATTCTGTATATTGACATTGGCCCTGTGGATGAATGAAAAAATATACATAGTATTGTGCTTTCGAGTGAAATTTCGTGTTGTGGTGTGGTTTCTCATGGGAAAATAAATCGATTTGATTGGCTACTTCAGATGAGCTCAAAATTATTAGCCAATCAAAACCTTCTCAATGAAATTCAATTGGTTTGGTCGGCGCGATTCGATTGCACACCCTCCCCAAATTTGTATCAAATCGACAATAGATTGATTGATTGCCTTTGATTGGGTGCTTGAAAATGATATGGACTGGACGATATTCAAATGATATAGTAGACGGATTGATTGTCCATTCATTGGATGCTTCAAATGGTATGGACCGATGATTGATTGCCATTCATTGGATGGTTGAAATGATATGGACTGGACGATATTCAAATGATATATAGTCTGATTGATGGTCCATTCATTGGGTACTTCTTCAAACGATATGGACACATTGGACACTGTTCAATTGATATGGATTACAGGCTCGTGTTGGGGTTGGTGCTGTTTGTGGATGCCATCTTCACGGGCGTCGAAGACTTCCATCGCCACGCGGCAGACGCAGTCATGAATGCCCGGGAAACAAGAGTGTTTGATCCAACTCTTCCCACTTCGTTCCGCCAAACTACGTGGAAAGACATTGTCGTGGGCGATGTGCTCCAAATCAAAAAATACGAAGCCGTGCCAGCCGACATGTTGCTGCTCGCTGTACGTCCCATCTCTCTCTTTTGAAGACTTGCAGCATGCTCATTCAAATACCCCCCCCTCCTCTTCTTCTACTACTTCTACACTCAATTTATGCCCACAACTACACTCAATGTATGCGCTTGTCAACGCGAATGTCCTTCTATCGTAATAACCGACGGATCGAATCCAATCGAATCGGTAGGTCCACGAAACCGACCCCTCGGCACCCGTGGGCATGTGCTTTATCGAAACCAAGTCGCTGGACGGAGAAACCAACCTCAAGATCCGCCAGGCGTTGCCGTGCACGTTTGCGCAGCTGCACGACCCAGCGTCGATCGGGCACCTTCCCGGTCGCGTCGCCTGCGAGCACCCGAACCACGACGTCAACAACTTTATGGGCCGGTTTGAACCAGGGGACGACGCGTCCGTGATTCCCCTCGACCTGAAGAACGTCGTCCTAAGGGGCTGCGTCATCCGCAACACGCCGTTTGTGTATGGTCTCGTGCTCAACACTGGTACGCATTTTAAACCACCCAGAGCAATCCTGCAACTCTTATGATCTTGAAAATGCTGGTGGCTTTGTTGGATCATGTATTGTTATAGATGATGCCATTATTGTCGACGTGTTGGACTTGATTCTGGTATATATATATATGTATTCGTCGGTGGGTGGCATTGCTGTTGCGGTTTGTCCTTTGTAGTGTCGGGGTATATATATATATATATATATATATATATATTCGTGGGTGAGTGGCATTGCTGTTGTTTTGGTTGTGTACTTTGTCGTGTCGGGGTGTATATAATATATATATATATTTACCATACTGGGGTGGCATTGCATCTGTTTTGGCCGTAAGCTTTCTAGTGACGGGGTGCAATTGTCCTATCGTTTTGTTTTTACTAGTCTGCTTTTGTGTACTTGTACTGGTACCCTTATTGGTCGTACATAAATTTCTCGCCTGAGAACGAGTGTATTATATATATATACATAGGCTCGGACACCAAGATCATGCAAGCGTCACACAAGACCCCCACCAAACTGAGCAAGGCAATTGAAATCATCAATCGTGGCAACGCCCTGCTCATGATGATCATGCTGCTGTTGTGTGTGCTGGGGGCGGTGTGGGACCAGGCGTGGGTCACGTCATCGTCGCCGTCGTACCTGGTGCTCGACGAGCCCAGCGTCCGCCTCGGGCTGAACGCGTTTAGGGGCGACGTGATGGGCATCTGCATTGCGTTTGGGTATTACTGGGTACTCATTTCTTCGTTTGTCCCTATCACGCTATACGTGTCGATTGCGATCGTCAAGAGCTACCAGTCGTACTTTATGAACCGCGACCTCGGTATAGGCATATATATATACACACACAAACACTCTCTATCTCTATCGCTTTCCCCTCGATACAACAACACAATTATATAACAACTTGTATGCATGTGTGTAGGCATGTACTACGCGCCGTCCGACACCCCCGCGGCCGTGCGCAATGCCGACTTGAACGACGAACTTGGCCAAATCACGCACATCTTTAGTGACAAAACCGGCACCCTCACCGCGAACGAAATGAGTTTTCGAAAAATGAGCATCAACGGCCGCAGTTACGGCCGCGGGTCCACCGATATCGGGCGCGCGACCGCCATGCGCACCGGCCGGATGGAATCGGTCACCGACTGCCAGGCATCGACGGGGGATGCCGCGCACCCCCCCCACGTCGAGTTTCTGGACCCCCACGGGTTGTTTGCCCGCGACCGGGCGACTCGAGACGGCCACGCCGATGCCATCGAAGCCTTCCTCACCCACTTGAGTGTGTGCCACTCGGTGGTTCTCGAACGAGACGATGCCACCAACACGACCAACTTTTCCGCGAGCTCCCCGGATGAGCTGGCACTCGTGGCGGGGGCGGCGTATTTTGGACACCAATTTACCGAACGGTCCAATGGTCGCGCTGTGGTGCACGTGCTTGGTAAAGGCGACGTCGAGTTTCAAATGCTCGAGCTGATCGAGTTCACGTCGACGAGGAAACGCATGTCCGTGGTCGTTCGAGCTCTGGACAACCGCATCCTGTTGCTCACCAAAGGCGCCGATTCGGTATGGTTGGTGGTTTGGATTGGATAGAACATGCATGCATGCCTGCCTACTGCGGTGTCAAAATGTGCGATACAGTACGACTGTTGGGGGTTTTGGTGTGTGTGTATCTTTTTCATTATTTTGTAACATGGTAGACCTGAGGTGTTTTATAAATGAAAATATTTATAATTATAGAAATGAATATTTATTTAAAAATCTTCAATAGAATTAATATATATTTAGAAAAAATAAGAAATCTATTTATATTGAGTATGACAGGCGTTTCAATGGATATTATGATATATTATTGATATGTTTGATCGTGTTTGTTTTTTAGTCAAGGGGATCTGACGGTTGTATTTTAAATATTATTCGTGAAAGAGATCCAAGTTTCGCGTTCGTTGATAGTAGTTGTAATTGTAGTATTACGTGGATGTATTCTTCGCGTGGATAGCAGCATACGTTGTATGGATGGATATGCATGGTACTTACTGGTGGTAGAGTTCCTTCTGTGATACATATACATATATATTAATTTTCTGTGGTGGCGTAGATTGTGTTTCCAAGACTCAAAGAAGACTGCAACGCGTATCTAAAGGAAAAGACGGTTGAACATATGGAAATGTACGCCGAGGAAGGGCTGCGGACGCTGGTGCTGGCGCAGCGAGAGCTAAACCAAGACTGGTACCATACTTGGTCTACCCAGTACAAGCAAGCGCTGTCCAATTTAGACGAAACGTCGCCTTCGTATAAGGTAGGGTTTTCTTCCGATTTATCAACAATTTTACAGATTTAGTTATACAATTTAGTGGTGGTTAACGAATACATATGACTAGTTGGACTTGCTGGTTGTGGAACGACTCGAAGACGAGATGGAGTGCGACCTGGAGCTGCTGGGTGCGACCGCCGTGGAGGATCGCCTGCAAAATGGCGTACCAGTGGCCATATCTAGTCTGATGCGGGCCGGGATTAAAGTTTGGGTATGTGAGGTTCCAATATATATATATATTCATAGTATACAATATATATATCTTTCCAATATCTCACACCGAACGACTATTTAACGCAATCGTTATATGTTATATATATATATATATTATATGTATATATATGTATGTATTTGCGGACTTTTTTAATGGCCTGATGTTTGTGTTGATATATATTGTGGATTTCGCCCAAATTTGGACTTGTGCGTCACTTGGCCAAATAATTAGCATTCAAATCATTTTGATCCAATTTAAGCTTGTACAAACTATACTATACAACTAATAGTACATACAGTACATATATATGGTTTTGCCCGATGCGGAGGGAGTGGACCGAGTCAAAACGTTTGGATTGGCAGAAATTCAACATAACATGATTTGATTGGCTTAGGCGGTTCTGTTAATCCATTCTCTTAAAGGATTCGATTCTGCGGAGAGTTTCGAATCTATTTGACAATGTATGTATATATATATATTAGGTGCTGACGGGAGACAAGGAAGAAACAGCCATTAACATTGCATTTGCATGCCAATTGATCACCAACGACATGGACCGGTTGGTGCTCAATATGGAGTTTTGTCAAAGCAACCCGGAGGTTCTGAAGAAGCTCATGCTGGACAAAGCCCATCGCACGCGCACGTCCACTATCAAACAGCGCAGTTCCAAGTCTCTGGAGCTGCCCAAGCAGGCGCTGGTCATCGATGGACCGGTGCTCACGATGGTGTACCACTATCCGCTGCTCAAGTTTTTGTTTTTGGAGCTCGCGCAGCAGTGCGCGGCGGTGATTTGTTGTCGCGTGTCCCCTAAGCAAAAGGCCGAGGTATCGAACGTTTAAAGATCATATTTGCCCATGTAACGTTATATTATTATTATTGTTTCCTTTGAACCAAAAGATGGACATTGGTGTGCAACTCCGCCATCGAGATGGTTTGAACGGAATATTTTTGTACCGAAAAAAGTGCGTCGACGGGCACACGAAGTTCAGCCAACAAAGTTGATGTGGAGGACGGAATTTGATTGGTCATTTTTTTCTGTGAGTTCTGGGTTTTGATTGGTTGATCGATTGTCTCCTGATTTGGGCTGTGCTCATATTGTTCGTTCAGCCAAACTTTGGCTTTATGTGCGTTGATTCGCCAAATCCATTGATCGATGGTTCTTACTGGATTTGCCTGTAAAAATGACCAGATTGATTTGTTATAAGTCACACACTAATTCGATGTTGAATGGTTGAATCGAGATTTTGATTGGCCACTTGATTCGAATTCTGGGTTTGGATTGGTCGATCGATTGTGGGCCGATTTGGTGCTGTGCTCATAATATTATTACCATACTTGCGTTATCGTGTCTTGTAGCTTGCTTCACCCCAGTCTGTTCGATAATGTGTTTTGAAGTCAATTGGTTGATATGATATCTGGAACTTGACGGTGGACTATGAGTTAGGTGGTGGCGCTGGTAAAAAACAACGTCAAGAACTGCCGGACGCTGAGCATCGGCGACGGCGCCAACGATGTCAGCATGATCCAGGAAGCGCATGTCGGCGTGGGCATCTCGGGCCACGAAGGCATGCAAGCCGTGAACGCATCGGATTTTGCGATCGCTCAATTCGCCTTTCTCCAGCGATTGCTTCTGGTCCACGGGCACTGGAACTACCGCCGCATGTCCAAGTTGGTGCTGTACGTTGTGTACAAGAACATTTTGTGCTGGTTTGCACTGTACGTGCTCAGTCTGTACGCGTGTGGCAGCGGTACGTCATCGTCAATATTACTTTTTGTATGTGTTGCTGCGCCACTTGCTTGGAAACGAATAAGTAAATATATTATTATTAATCGTTTTTTGTTGTTGGATTAGGCACGGTATACATGAACTACAACTGGCTGAACGGATACAATGTGTTTTGGACATTTTTGCCGATTATGATTTTGGCTATTATGGAGCAAGAAACGAGCGCCCCCACAGCTCAAGATCACCCCGGACTCTACCACAGTGGCCCCCAAGGCGATTTGCTCAGTGTCCAGATCTTTACCGAGTGGGTATTTGAAGCGCTTTACGAAGGGGTACTTATATATATTACAACAAATGAGGACCTATTGTATTCATGGTGATCTTTCCAGGTTGTGTGCGCGTTGGTGCCGGTGCTGTTGATGGGTTCAATTTCATCGTCTGGGTACGCCTACACCATGTACGACTGTGGCGGATTGTGCTACACTGCTCTGATTGTCGTGGGCTGGGTGAAGCTAGTGCTCAACGCCATGAGCTGGAACGCAGGTACATCCTCAAATCAAGTCGTTTTTAGTTTGTATTCCTTCAAGTGTTTATTGTGTGTTTTACTCAAAATTGCCATCCGCAGTTGGTTGACTGACATATGAACTGCCCAACAATCGCCACCCCTTCGAAATATGATATATGTATATATCGAAGTGTTAGAGGTATTATCTTTGTGAATCCTCATTCATTACATCCAATCACATTGCAACCTTCATTCGTTTTATATATTTACAGTTAATCATACTACTTTGCTCGATTTTTCGGTGATTTCAACAATCCCTCAAAATGTGCAAATTGGGGCGAAAAGGACAATAATACTTCGAAGTATTCGCTACAATAACACATCTCACCATGACGCATATATTTTGAACGCTATTATTGTAACGTAGGCATGCACTTTGCCATGTGGGCGACTGTGCCGTTTTGGATAGCCAGCGGCGTTGTGCTGAGCAATTCGTTTACAAGTGACAGCTCGGACCACGTGTTCCCGTACCTGTTGAGTTTGCCCGAGTTCTGGATGCTCCTGTTTCTGTGTGTGGTGCTGGCGCTCTTTCGCGACTTTGTGTACAAAGTGTGGAAGCGAGAGTGGGCCCCCGAGTACTACCACATTCTCCAAGAGTCGGACCGGTATAAACTCAAGGGCGACATCGAGTGGGACCCGCCGCTCCACGCGTCCAATTACAAACCGTTCCATGTCGACTTTAGCCATTACTTGACGTCGGAGCTGCATGCGCTACCAGGTAGCAGTCGACTGAATGCTGGCTTTGTCAAGTAGTATATGCACTGTTGTTGGTATATTGTGCATTGCCAATCTGTGGAGAAGATTGGCCAAATCAGTATGGTTGAACTCGTGCGTTTTTTCCCGTTATTTATACTGCACACCCTACCCCTATGTGTTGTTTGGGTGTGTTATTATTCACTAAATCGTTGGCCCGATTTAATATTTACTTGATTTATCATTCTCAAATTTTCGAATCCAAACCAACAACAATACTTCATGTCTTCTATAGATGCGCCTTGGCTCGAGTTGCAACAGCCCAAACATCGCGGGTTTGCTTTTTCGATCCAACCCAGCGAAAACCGCCACTTTAACCCGATGCGGAGCGTGGTGCTGGCGCCGCTCAAACGCGCGGTCGTACGGGTATTGAGCCCCCGGTCCGCGTCACAGGAAGAGACGGCCTTCTGGACCGCTCGAAAGAAGGACGGGTTTGTGTACGAGTACCAACGGTACGGAACTATGAGTTGTTGTCGAGTAGGTCATATGTTATTGTCCTTTTGCCCAAAATTTGGACTTGCGTGCGGATTCGTCAAATCCATCAATTGGTCAGTTCTTTGTGTACCGAGCTTTGTATGTAAAAAGGCGTCCTGTGGTGATTTTAATCCCACGAATTTTGGTCTCACACTCATTAGATGTTGATGCTGATTTCGTACAATCTGATTGTCTTCTGCCGATTCGACTGTGCCTTTCTTTATGTGGTTGTGTCGTCGATTCATTCTCCATGTCGCTGTGACAACAAGCTACATACCTAAATTTATCCAATCAAATCGCTTGGATGATTCGTATCAACCAATCACATACTAGTACATTTATACTACGTAGTGTATATATTCAAGAGTTCAAACGACGTTTTCTATCTAGAAACATATGTCGGCAACATAACATTCTTTGTTCAAAAGTTCACATGTCAGCCTCGTATGACGTTCGAGATTGTAGTTCAAACTTGAGATTTATATCTATGGTGGACAAGTCGTGTGTTGTAAAACGCGAGTGATTGTTGGCGCGTAGGTACCAAGTGTTTGTGGGGTGGAGCGCGCCGTTTGGGCTGACGGACCCGTGTCCGTTCGGTACGCGGGACATGCGGGAAGGGGGGTTCCAGAACCACGGCCACCACCTGTCACTGGACGACTGGGCTGTGGACACGACGTTGGGCGAAGCAAGCACCAAGCACTGGGAATATGCGACAAAGTTTCGCGACTTCAAAAAGGTCGATGTGTCCACGACACGATGGAAGAAACCCTCCGGCATGCAGCGCAAGATCAACAAAGTGGTCGGCCGGTGTGTGCGGCGGCGGCGCTGGGTGTTCAAGGGAATAATACATCGACTCGTCGACGATGTCGTTGAAGGACAATCGACCGACGCCCACCAGGATGCGATTGAGCAGGTCGCAAAGGAATTGCATCGCGAACAACTGGACGAGGAAGCGGCGATGGGCGTCCCAGGCATCCCACGGGTGGCACATGATGTAGTTGACGACGAAGATGATGATGCTCCACACGATGGCGATGTGACTCTCAGCAGTACGCTGGAGTAATTTGATACCAGTTGCACCATTTCGCGGTTAATTTCGAAAAATGTTTGGTATATTTCGTGGAATCTCCATTTAAATTCGTGGAGCTTCATGTTATTTCGCGACATCGGCATTTAATTTCGTGGGAACGTCGAATTTACTCATTATATTTCGTGGACTGCCAGTATATTTCGTGATTTGCTCAGATTCGCAAACATTTAATATATATTCGTGACGAGACCAATATATTTCGCACAAATGTTAACCCAATGGGTGTACCGGTATTTATGCAGGAGTGACGAGTGTAGGCTCCAACTAATTCGTCGTTCATGTTTTCGGCTCAGTGGTCGAGGTGGTGAGCGTTTTGATACAAACGGTTCACATCAACTCCTACGACAATCACCACTACTCTAAACTCTGTATACTCGGTGGTATCAGAAACATACCTTGAATGACTTGGTCAGCAATATGCTTCAGATATTGCATTCGGAATTCGTCGCGAATTGATGGTAGCTATGAATGCAGCGAGTGACTCACTAAGCAACGTCATCACACGGAGTTTCCTTGCTTACTACGGTTTCTCGATTGGATTCACCATGGACGAGTATGAACTACAAAATCGTCCCGATGTCAGCAAAGCGACTACCGTTATTTCTTTGCAAACATCGGGACGTTTCTGTACGTGGCTGACATTCGTCAGTTACTAGGTCAGTATGTATGTGCTTACTGGGGTTCAAGGTGATGGAGATTCATCGCCATTGGGGAGGATGAGGGGAAGGTCGGGAACCATGAGGAGGTGCTTCATCGAGAAGGCTTTTAAATTGCGCGAAAGACGGTTTCGCGCGCTGTTTTCTGACCAATCAGAGCAAGTTGAATTGAACATGCAAAATATACTGGTCTCGTGACGAAATATATTGGATGTTTGGGAATCTGAGCAAATCACGACTTATACTGGCAGTCCACGAAATATAATGAGTGAATTCGACGTTCCCACGGAACTAAATGCCGAGGTCGCGAAATATCATGAAGCTCCACGAATTTAAATGGTACTAGTATTCCACAAAATATACCAGATTTTTTTCGAAATTAACCGCAAAAAGGTGAAGTAACTTGTATTCTAAATAACACATCAGTAACTCGGGAGAATTTCCAAATCTCCACGCTCAGGCAACTTTTTCAACCTCCGAAACTTGGAGATTGTAGCTGAATTAATTCTTTACAACACATACCGATTTTATTGTGTTTTGCAGTCGTATTGCGTGAGAAAAACTAGCAAAATCAAGCAAATTTGATATAATTTTGAGAATCAATTTAAGACACATCTTGTTATCTTGATCAAAGTATGATCATTTGCTTATAAGTTTGGTGTTTAGGGTATTGAATTATAGAGTGACCTAATCCTTTGGGCAGGTTATAAATTCGCAAGGAGCTTTCCAATATACATTCTCTCCTTTCCGGATAGAAATGAAGAGGATATTTATTTGCAAAGTTTTTCTTCAAATACTTTTGCGCCATTTGATTGGTTCTTGACCATATATCTTAAATTGAGTCATGTGTCTTAAATTGATTTTTTACGTTATCCTAAATTACCAAGGGATGGGCTTGTACTACTACATAGTAGTAGTATCGATTATGAGAGTATTTTTCTGAGTGCTTCATCTATTTCTATGCATAGAATATAAAGCGCGTTTATTAAATGTGGAAGTATATACATTAATAAGGTAAAAATGACTAATGTTGAAATTTTGCAGCATCGATTTAGCGAGAATATTAACATTGATGATGTGTTTAAATGATCATGTCATAGGCTAGACTGGGAGCTACAATTTTTATACTAACTATTTATCGCTCACGTTTATACCATACTTTAGCAAGAATTTTCTCCAAAGACCCCCTCAAGACTGTCGAGCTCAAATTTGTTCGTTTTTTTATTTACAAACTGCAAATCACAATATTTTGTTTGCGTTATACATTTTGTGATTTTGGCGTCGGTTTTATGTGTCTAAAAGAGTGGTACTTCTAATTTGTTTCAAGATTGATTAACTGTATTAATAAATACCACTGATTTACGAAACATTCACGAAACACTGGATTAAAATATACACAGTGTGAGTTGAAGGATTTTGAAACGCACAAATTAAAGTTCCTTGAGAGTCACAGTTGCATGGCGATATCGTCGCAAGTTGACAGTGTGATGGTCTTTATTGGTACCCAAGGACTGGCTATCGTGAAGCGTACGAATACACACATTGTCTGAACTACTTTACTGGTGGCTTATGCATGGGAATGGTGTACCCGTCTGTCTACAGCTATCCAATACACATGAATGGTGCAGTGCCGGTATGGCGTTAGTAGGACCAGGAGCTACGATGGTGTTTGCTTGGGGGGCTGTACCGGTAGTTTGACTGTCTCTCCTCCTTCTCTCCACCATAAGCTTAGTGTAACTCTCATTCCTCTCAACCTCCATTCGCCATGACATACAGCACTCATCGGACTCGCCGTGCCTCACTCATAAGCATATACTTCGAAGTACTGTACTGTACATACATGCATCATGGTGGTTTGCACCAACATAAAATTAACATCAAATCTTGTCCAGTCATTCGTATTCTTGGCATATGTTGCCACTTGTATCATCCAAGCCTCTGTCTCGGATGATGGTTGTTGTTCTGCCGCGTCCGCATAAGTGCGTCGTGTGCCCTTGGAAATGACCGAGGGCAAACCGCACCTACATGGGATAGTGAGATCCGTCTTGTTTCGACGTGTGGTCGACATCAACGACTGGTTAGTACAAAAGTTAATACCAGTCAGTTTGCATTGTGAGTCTAATCACCGTTGTGTTTGCTGTGCTGGTCGGCGGAACGTCGACAGTGCGGGGTGCGGAACAATGAATTCTTTAGAGCGTCGTATCGACTATGCAATGAGTGATACGGAAGCTGAGCTGTCAAGCCGCAAGTCTCGTTCGCCGGAGCGGGAAGAAGACCTACAGCAGGCTCCACGAGGGCATGAAGGTCGCGGACGTCTCCGCGGGCCTATCGGCTTTCTTAAAAAAACCCAACCTCAGGCCATTGACCGGATCGGGTTGGCACCACAAGGCAGTGGCCCAAGATGGGAGCATCCGCTGCACCGGCAATGGCAGCGAGAGTACCGTTACGATCCGAGGAACCAGCTGCCGGGCAAGCAGCTGAGGATGTAGACATGGGGTTCGACGATGCCGTGACGGTACTCAACGCGCCGGCGTTGCACAACCATCGTCGTTCAAGGAATCAACGAATGCCGAATACCAGCGATATACCTTGCAAATTATGGCATTGCAATCAACGGGCGAACGTCCATTTTTGATGTCAGTCGGTGCGTGTATGGACCTGTTTTCAAAGCGACGCATCGCTATGCTTGACTTTGGGAAGTCACATGGCGATGTGACAGAAGACAAGTGGGTGGCCTGGTTCATAGAGGCCCACGATGAAGAACCCGTTGAGTGCTGACGAAGCGCCTTCAAGTGGCCGTACAGTTCGACACCAATATCCTCGGCGCCGACAGTCGAGTGAGTCGAATGCTCGACAATTTGATGAAAGCCCTCGAGGCGGACGGCCAAGAGTGGGTGCTCCATCAGGAAGGGAAGTTAGTGGTGGGAATCATCAGCAAAGCGATCAAGCCAGCACCACTCCAGCTAACCATGACGAAGCAGCTGCAACTACAGCGGAAAAAAGTGTTCAAGTCAGAAGAATTTCGCTACGTCAAGTGGCTGCGGCAATTCGCCATTGGGTACCAGCTGTATGGCAGCATGGACGAAGAAAAACCTTCGAAGCCGCCGGCAGAGGAGCCTCGGAAGGAAAACACGCGGCCTCATCCACGTTTCAGCCCGGTCCATGAAGAAAAGCAGCCCAGTGGCACGTCGGTCGCGCCTCCTACTTGGCGTGCTCATAAAAGAGACGAGCCGCCAGAGCGACCCAAGCCAAAGTGCCTGAAATGTCAGTCGACGGCACACCGAGTGCGGGAACACCCTGGCATTACAGATGTCGAGGTTGATGGACGACTTCCATCAGGCGCGCCGTCGGTCGGTGAACTTCGTGTCGAGCACGAAGCCAGCGAACAGCATGGAGTGTCAAGCGTCGATCGAGGACGTTCTCACACTTCCTCAAGGGTTGCTTGACTCTGGGTCCGAGGAGACGTTGGTGTTGGAAGGCCTCCTCGTGGCGCTGGAGCGTCTTGGTGCAAGTCTCAACGTTGAGATAAAGCCAAGACTTATGTTGAAGCCGTACGGAGAGACAACCAAGCCTCTCCATGTGACGCGGCAAGTGCAGTGGTGACGTTGGAGACATCAATCAGCCCACTGGTTTTGCGTGGACTTCGAGCGAGGTCGACTGGTTTTGCGTGGACTTCGAGCGAGATCGACGTTCTCACTGGACGTCCCCTTATGGAGCGACTGGGGATTTCAGTCGACGACATGCTTGTCGACGCTTTGAAGCAGCGTCGAGTCTGGGATATGGACGAAGCGGGAGATGCCGACCAGACGTCGGCGAATGTGAACCGGCTGCACGAGGCGTTCCAGGAAGACCCCAAAGACGCATTGTACGTCGAGGGCGTGGCGTGTTCCACTCCAGCAATGGAGAAGCCCGCCGACCAAGACGGCGAAATAAAGCGCATTCTCGACGGCAAGATTGCCGAGGTCATCCAGCTTGGCCTCTCCCCTGCGCATGAAGGCGAACTCCGGCGTATTTTGGATGACCACGCCGATGTCTTTCGCCTGGAGTTTGGGCAAGACTTGCCGGTGGATGTCGAGCCGTTGAAAGTACGGTTGAAGGAAGGAGCGGTGCCCGTGAAGTGTGCGTTGCGCCGGTACCCGCCGGCCCATATGGAGTATTTGAAACAGCATGTGGAAGAGCTCGAGGCCGCAGGCCTCGTCTACCGCAACAACCGTGCGACATGGGCAGCAGCGCCGCGGATTGTGGCCAAGAAAGCCCCTGGCGAATATCGAATGACCATCGACTCTCGCCCGGTCAACGCATGGACGATCCCCATGCCCTGGCCGATACCGAACCTGGACGCCGCGATGGCGACGTTGGTCGGCATCAACATGTTTTTCACGTTGGACTGGCTGAAGGGGTATTGACAGTTGCCACTGCACCCATCCTGCCAGATGTGGTACTCGTTCATGACACCGTTCGGTGTCTACATGCCAACCAGAATCCTCATGGGACAGACGGACGCCGTAGCCTATTGCCAGTCCGTGGTGAACCAGATGTTCGACGAACTGTTGTAAGCCGGGGTGCTGGGTTGGTTGGACGATCTGCTGGGGTACGCAGACAGCTCGGACAAGCTGTTTGTGTTCTTGGACACGGTGCTGTCCACCTGCGCAAAGTTCCGCCTCAAGCTGCATCCGAAGAAGTGTAATTTCTTCTTGAAGGAAGCCACGTGGTGCGGGAAAGTGATTTCCACCAAAGGGATCTCCCATTCTCCTGATCGAGTTCAGGGCCTGTGTGCACTGGACACGCCAACATCTGGCGCCAATCTGCAACAATTGACAAATTGGATGCTAGTCGGAACCGATTGATCCGCTGCGGGGCCTGCTGGACGTGGCGGCGAAGGCCGCTGGTGAGTCGAAGAAGACGGCGCTGGCGCGAATCAAGTTGACTGCCGTCGGGTGGGCGTCCGAACACGTTGCGGAAAATGGTGCCGCTGTCGCATCCATCTGCAGATAAGATCATCTGCCTTTACACCGATGCCAGCCACACGCATTGGGGTGCCGCCTGCACGCATATCCCGCCCGAAGTTACCCGTGGATCAACAACGGAACGAGCGTTGGCATTTTTGAGTGGTGGGTTTGGCGGGGCAAGTGCCCGGTGGCCGACGGTCGAAAAGGAAGCGTTTGCGATCGTCGAGTCGTGCAAACGACTGGAGTACCTGCTGCTCCGGCACCAGGGATTGAGGCTATTCACTGACCACCGCAATTTTCTGTACAGTGTACACCTTTAACCCGCTGGGTTACAACAGCAACATGGTCTCGTACCAAGCCCACAAGCTCGAACAGTGGGCTATGGTGATGGTGACCTTCCCCTGCACCGTCGGGCATGTGGCGGGGGAAGCGAACGTATCGGCGGAATTGCTCAGCGGTGGCGTGGCGTTCTATTTCCTGCGGCAGTGGCGAGAGTGCGACAACTGGTTGTTGTCTCGCCCCTACAAGACAAGGATTTCGCCTGGAAAATACTGGGAATACAGAAGGCAACCTGGAAAGCTGCCGGCGAAGACGTCACCAATGTGACATGGAGCGTCAGCGACAGGTGCTACGTGTCCGTCGCTGGGAAAATTCGGATTCCCGAGACCGCTGTGGATCTGCATCATTGCCCACCAAGGCGCGGCCGGTCACAGCGGAGTGGACGTGACAACCCAAGGCGTATTCGAGCAATTTGAGTGTCGAACCGCAAAGGAAGACCTGAAGACCTTTGTGGGCAGTTGATTGGACTGCCTGTGTGTTGATGGCACGATGGTACCGAGGCCCTGGGGCGTTGCCCAATGAGCTCATCCACTTCGACTGGCTCCAACTGCCTCCACACGCGAATGGCTGGAAATTTGTGATTGTCGTCAAGGACGACATGAGTGGGGGTTGTCGTTGGTTCCCTTCGGTAACGGCCGACGCGGAAAGCACGGCGAACGCGATGATGGATTGGTTTGCGACAGATGGCTCTGTGTCGACATGGATTTCCGATGGCGGAACCCATTTCAAGAACGAAGTCGTGGGCAAGATCAAGAGGACGATCGGTGCCCATCACCACATCAAAACGCCGTACACGCCGTGGGCGAACGGCACGGTGGAAGTCGTTAATCAACTTATCCTGCGAGGGCTTCGTCGGAACGAATGGCACCGTGTGTTCGCCCTGGTACAGAGCGCATTGAACCACCAGCCAGGGGACCGGCGGTGTGACTCCAGTGACGGCGTTCCAAGTCTTGCCCTCTTTAACGCCTTAAGTGGGTTCGCACACCCAAGGACAAAGGAAGTACTCACGGCTCTCGAAGGCGCGTCAGAAGCACATGGACGCGCTGCGAAAAGCCATGGATAATATGCTCCGCGATGTAGCAGTTCGAAGCGAGAAGTTGCGGCAACAGGCGCGAGGCCGCCGCGAGAATAATGCGCATGTGCGCTTGGCGAAGTTTGCGCTGGGCGATTTTGTGCTTTTGGGAAAAAGCATCAAATTCCCGACCAAGTTGGCACTCAACTCGAAAGGCCCGTACCGCGTATCGCGGGTCGACTCGGACTATGTGATGGAAGTCCAACAGCTTGTGGAGACGTTTGCTACATCGGTCCACCATGCCAGCCGGCTGAAGTTTTTCAGCGACGCCGCATTGGACGTCACCGATGCCCTGGTGGACTATGCCGCGTTTGGTGACGAAGGATTCTTCGTCGAAGAACGTTTGGGCGCTTGCCGCAGCGCCGAAGGAAATTTTGAAGTGCGCGTCAAATGGAAAGGTCTGGACGAAGAAGAAGCTTCGAGTCAGCCCTCCAACTCTATGAAGACATTGCGGTCGTTCTGCGCCGCTGGATCGTGAAGAATGCCAGCGACGGCGTCGTCAAGGCAATGCGCGACGACTTAGAGGCGACCCTGGGCCATCCTCTGTAGGGGGACGTGTTCTGCCGCGTCCGCAGAAGTGCCTCGTGTGCCCTTGGAAATGGCCGAGGGCAAACCGCACCTACATGGGATGGTGAGATTCGTCTGGTTTCAACGCGTGACGACATCGACGACTGGTTAGTATAAAAGTTAATACCAGTCAGTTTGCATTGTGAGTCTAACCACCGTTGTGGTTGCTGTGCTGGTCGACGAAACGTCGACAGAGCGGGGTGCGGAACAGTTGTCGTCATGTTGGCAACACGACAACTTCGTCGAATTGAGTCGTGGCTCATTTGAGGTGTCCAGTAGGTTCAGCCACTGAAAAGGACCTTGTCAACATACAGTCCTTGAGTTCGTCTTACTATAGTGCATGTGAGGTTCTACTCGTGTTGCATTTTCATGACGTGCATCTCAACAGTACTTTGGTTAGTAGTAAAAGTAGTATATACTAGACATTGTAACGTTTCGTATTTGTTTCGTAAATAGCAACAGTATTTACCGGTAGCTCGCAATAGTTGTGGCACTATCCGTTCTACATGTTCGAATAGGTGTATATATACCACAGTCCTTGTGCTTGGGCCTGGGAGTACTGCGGCCACAGCTAGCAGAGGTACCCCAGCACATCATTTCTTTGATATAAAGCTTGCATATAAGGAATTGGCATTTTGGATTGGACACAAAGCATGCCGAATAATGTCCAATGCGTCTGGAGGCTGCCGGAAATGGCGAACGTAGCCATCCTCGGCGACATAAGCGATGATGAACGTACTGTATGTCTAGATGAAGGGGACGGGTTTTGGTGCAAGGCGACTTTGTATTCGATTCCGCTGTTCAAAAGGTAGTGTTATTGTCATCTTGAGCTATAATTTATACCATACATTAGTGCTCTTTCGAAGATTTGTTGAGTTAGAGTTTGAAAGTCAAACATGTCGCAGCGAAGTGAAATTCACGTAAAATATTTTGGCTCTTTCGAAGAGGCAACCTGGGAAGAACGGACTCAATAGCTTAAAAGCGCGCAATCAGATCTGAACAACGGACGAACTTACTGAATGCGTGTCGTTTTGCATTCATTTTGAAGCTGACAGCTGTGCAACCTTGCGCTACAGTACATACTACAGGCACAGTACTATTGTGCTCTTTAATCCAATCACATGCTTTTTCTAATATCACATTTTTAACCAATCATATGCAAGATTCCTTTACCGGAAAAACGGTCCTGGCAGAAATGCAACTCGGCTCGACCTTGCAATTAGTATTTCACATTTTCAACTAATCATACTCAAGATATTTTACTGGAATAGAAACCCTCGTAGAAATGCAACTCGTTTATTCAAATAAAAAACAATTGCAGATTTACAATGTTGGAAGAAGTAGTGCTCCATAAGTCGGATGGTTTGTTCTACTGTCCAAGGTGCACCGTGACTTACGCCAACTAGCGCGCATTCCGAGCCCACTGCAAAATCAAGCATGGCTTGAAGGTGACCCTCTTCAAAAAGAAGTCAATCGACAAGAAGAAGGCCAAGGCACGACAACGCAAACAGCAGTGAAAGGCAACGCGCGAAGCGTTGCAAGCGATGGTTGACAAAGCGGTCCGTCTAAACAGCGAGCACCAATTACAGCTGCCGTCGCCCGCGTCCGTGGGGCTTACCAAGCAGCGAATCCAAACGTGAAGATCGAGGATTCGACGGTTCCTGGTGCTGGTCGAGGATCGGTTGCCAGTGTGGATTTGTCTGCTACTGACATTTGCACCGTCTATGACGAGGAAAAGGTGTACGAAGAGCCAAGGGACCATGAGTACGCGTATCAGCGTGACAACGAAATCGTGGCTCAAGGTCCCAGTTACCGGCCGTGGACTTGGCTCCTTCGTCAATCGTGAAGCTCGCGGGAGGTCGGGGTGTCTGAAGAATTGCCATCCTCCCTCAACGGCGTCCTCGAAAGCCGCATCCGCCTTCCGTATCACCCAAAGCTTTTTACTACGGGCTCTGCCCCACTCTTTGATGTGTTTGCATCACTGCCGCGCCTACCATCCTAAGCCTCGTTCGGCTCTGCCACTCACGCCAGTTGCCGTCGAGCTGGCCTCGCTGCCAGCCAACTACGGGTCTCCCGCTGATGCAGGCGATCTTGACTTCGCTGAAGTCTCATCCAACGAGATTCTCGTCACTGATCGCCTACCACTCTACCCACCGCGACCATTATTTCACATCCCAGCCAACCCAACCAAAGTGGTTCTTCCACTGTTCCCCCCAGTGCCTTCTCGGTCACTCGCAGTGATGTTCTCACCACCGCGTCGATAACGCCGATCAAAGTAGTCTGCAATTCCCCACCCCGATGTGTGGACGGTATCCGTCCCCATCCACCCTTCCAAGTCATCAAGGGCAATGGCTTTTTTGCCCTACACGCAGATCTCCGCTACTGCTAGCATGATGCCGGTGACCCTGCTCTACCGAAGGCTGGCCTATGGTTCTACCAACTTCCCCGCTCTACGTGAACATTGAATCGTTGATTCCGGGGCATCCACCTCATGCACCCCCAACCGCGATTATTTCTCGCGCTACGTTCCATGTGCGTTGTCTTTGACAGCCGGGAACGGTGCCACACTCCCAGTTGTCGGTTATGGTGCCATCTCGAAGCTAGTGGGCATGTCGTCCCGCGACCAAGTCGATGACATCCGTCCTTGCACTTTGCGTCTCGATGTCGGGCTCCACTACAGTTCAACCTGTTCTCCGTCCGCCAAGCGTCGGACGACAACATCACATTCCGGTTTCCGGCTCGTGACATGTGTGAGATCATCACCTACTCTGGAGACGTGCTTAATGCATCCAACAACGCCATTGGAATTTATTCGTTCCCTGCCCAACCCAAGTTCATGTCCACCGATCCGCACCGTGGGGAGTCTCTCCACATTTCGGACTCGACCCGTTTCCGTGTCATGATGGCCTCGTTCGAAACCGCTCTGCGGACCTTTTCGACGAAATACAGTTGATTTTCTACTTTTATCGATCAATTGCATATGTTTGCTTACTCGTCGGTGTTGCGCTATGCGCCTATCTCCCATCGACCATCTATGGTCCCTAAGTCAACTCCACCGCCTCCTCTAACTACAGACTATGTCTACTTGAGTGTTGCCCATGCTATGATTCGCACACCAACAACTACCCGAGTCCACGATGCTATTGATGTTCCAACTGACTGTCTCGTCAGCGTCGTAGGTGACTCAGAACTTTCCACAACTAGTCTTGCGCGCATTTGGCACCGTCGTCTCGGTCATCCTGGCATTCATGCCTTCGAACAAATGACAAAGACAAACCCCGAGCTTATGCTCTTCAAGGCCAAGCACCTTCGTGGTCACTTATGCGAGACTTGTCATTACGCCAAGTCCAAGCGTAGTCCTTATGACTCCTCAGCGGACTTCCGCGCTACTTCCTACCTTGCCCTTGTGCACATGGACATCTGGGGACCCAGTCCGATTCTGTCGGCAGGTGGCTCTGCCTACTTCGTAGTCTTCATTGACGATTATTCCTGCTTTAGGTGGGCATATCCAATGCGTTATCGCAAAGATCTCTATGAGACATATGAACTATTTCCTACGGATGCCATGTATATTTTTGAACATGACGTATGCGAGTTGCACCCCACGGATATTGGCACTCTCAAAAGTGACAACGCCAAAGAATTCGAGAAGCTTGACCGCCTCATCCGGCCAAAGTACAACACTCCGGCGGCGTTTTCCAACGCCTCCTCGCCTCAGCAAAACGCTGTCGCGGAACGCCGTATCGGCATTGTTGTTCGGAAGATGCGATCTATGTTCATCGAAGGAGCTCTCCCCAAGTTCTTATGGGCTCTTGCCCTCGACTATACCTCATGGCTTGTTGACATCGCTCCGTCGTCGTCGAACAAGGGTTTCTCACCTTACCGCGTTGTATTCAACCGACACGCCTCGCTGGGTCACATCAAAACCTTTGGTTGCACAGCGTTTGTGCACTTTCAACGTGCCGCGCAAATTTCCAAGCTCGATCCCCCTGCCGTCAACACAATGTTCCTGGGTCTCCCACACAACCGCAAGAGTTATACTCTATTGAACTTGCATTCTCATGCATTCATCTAAACTCGTGACGTTATCTTCTGGGAGTCCGAATTTCCCGCGGTGAACTCTGTTGATGCTGCAGTTTCATATCGTAGACGGCTTTCTTCAAATCCTACTTTCGTTCCATCCTTGGAACCCAATGCTCCATTGCCCTCACTACACTCACTTATTGAGAACCGGCCTACTCCCATCATTTATGACAAGCATCTGGCTCCATCACCGCCCACCCTCTCAGCACGACCCACGTCGTCTCGACCCATCATGGCACTTACTGTAGCTCTACCTGACCGTCTTTTCGACGTGTTCTCTACCTTTCCGTTGACAAGTCCGGTCTAAGTCCCTCGCCGCCTACAGCAACGAACCACATTATACACTTACGGCTTTGCCGTTGCCTTCCTCACAACCAGTGAACTCTGTTCCACCCTCAGCCCCTATGGGACCATTGTTCATCTACGCTCTACTCGCCGACCGCGTCGACAACAGCGACCCCAAAGACTGGGGTGATGCCATGTCACGCCCTGACCATGCCCAATGGCTTCTAGCCGCCAAATCCGAATACGAGTGTTTACTCTCCAACCGAATTATATGCTTGTCAAACGTCGTCATGATGAGACGGTTCTACCGTGTCTCTGGGTCTTTCGACTCAAGGCTGATGGCACTTACAAGGCCCGACTTGTCGTCCAAGGGTTCATGCAACAAGAAAACATCGACTACACGGACATTTTTGCACCTGTTGTTCGACTTGAAGTTCTTCGCTTCCTGTTTGCCTTAGTGGCCATCCATGATTTGGAATGCGAGCAAATGGACGTCAAAACCACCTTTCTCAATGGCAAAATTGACTGCGTTATTCGCGTGGAACAGCCTCCTGGCTCCCTGATTGATTCTGCCTCTAGGCGCGACTATGTCTGCCTGCTTCAAAAGAGTCTTTATGGACTCAAACAAGCCCCTCACCTATGGTACTGGACTTTTATCACTTATATGGCTTCCTTTGGCTTTGCCCGCCTTCACAAAGACCGCTGTGTCTTCTCAAAGCCCGAGATGATGGTTTTACCATAGTTAGTCTCTAAATCGACGATCTTTTGATCATTACTCCTACCAAGGCTCTTGCTGCCGCTCTCAAGGAGTCACTATCACTACTTTTCCAGATGAAGGACTTAGGTCCTGTACGAGATATTCTCGGCTGGGAAATCGTCCGTGACCGTTCCAAACGAACTATGTTGATCCATCAATCTCGTTACTATTCTACAGTGTTTGATCGCTTCGACATGTCTACGTCAAAGCCCGTCGCCACTCATTTTAAGTGCTCTACGCCCTATCCAAGACCCAGTGTGCTAGTTCATCTGAGGATATTTATTTTATTCAAACAAAGCCGTATCGGTCAATCGTCGGCAGTATTATGTACTTAGCCATGGGCTCTCGCCCAGACTTGGCTTATGCACTTCAATAACTCTCGCAGTTTCTGCACAACCCGGGTCTTGCCCATTGGCGTGCTGCCAAGCGCATTCTACGCTATCTCAGATACACCTCTCTTCATGGGCTTATGCTCGGTGGATGAGACTATGTCTCCAAGCCATTTCTGTCCGGCTATGTGGACGCCAACTACGCCATGTGCCCAGACACTCGTCGATGTGCCAGTGGATTTCTGATCATGTCCTTTAAAAACCTCATCTCTTGGCTGTCCAAGCAGCAAGACATAGTGACTATACCCACCACCGAGGCCGAGTTTGTGCTCTTACCCTTTGCATTCAAGAATGTTTATACATTCGGCAACTCGCTGCCGAACTACATCATACTAGTGATCAACCGATTTCGGTTCACGAGGACAACCAATCTGCCATCAACATCGCCCAAAGTGTTAAACATCATGGGCGCTCCAAGCACATTGATGAGCGTTTCATGTTTGTTCGGGATCTCGTTGAGAACAAGGAGTTTATTCTCCATTATTGTCCAACCAAAGAACAACTTGCTGACTTTTTTACAAAGGCCCACCCGAAACCTGCGCTTCGCAGGTTCTGCAACACTCTGCATACTACGTACTGCAGTATCTAAAAGCTTGGCGGCTTCCTAAGTGATCGCGTCTCTTAGTTGAACAATGCCTTTGGCACTCCTGCCTTGTGGCCCCTGCCCCATACAGTATTTATGCCTCGTGGCTTCCACGGTAACTGTACCTACTGATCTCCACCCTTAAACGAAACGGAGCAAATTATGCAATTCACACAGTAAATTAACTCTTACAGGTATTTGCAGGCTGTCTGAACCAACCATTTATACATGCATTCAAGCGTTGGGCGTCTCCAAGTCAGAGCTGAGTATGCCAGTGCGTCTCCAGCAGTTTCTCACAGTGGAAATGATGTCATCCATTTCAATGCCAAACGATTCAAGTGTTCGAATTTTGAAAAAGTCATCACCTTCCGATATGGTTGGATAATATAAAGTTTCAAAAATTATCAAGTTTACCCCGTTTCGTTTAAGGGGGGAGATCAGTAGTGTTCTCCACCTCGCATTTATTTGCCTCGGCTATTTTAGCCACCATTTTATTCACGCCTTCATTTCGCCCCCCGACCTTGTTGGGGCTTGCTCACTTCTATGTCTGCTCCTGACGCTGATGGTCATTACCGCTCTTTGAGCCACACCAATTTTACTTTCGTTGTCTTATTCACTTTGCGCTGTTTACCTTTGCATGTATGCATCCTTGGGCTTTTGCCTCGCTTTATGAGCAACCTGGCACTTCTATGCCACTACAACTTCTTGTTTGCACTACACTACCTTGTTCTCTGGGTGGCTTGTGTATCGGGTTGCTTTTTGGCACTTTTAGTCT
>NW_009798344.1:236116-237375 GCF_000520075.1 Aphanomyces astaci | reverse complement strand
CTCGCTGCCGAACTACATCATACTAGTGATCAACCGATTTCGGTTCACGAGGACAACCAATCTGCCATCAACATCGCCCAAAGTGTTAAACATCATGGGCGCTCCAAGCACATTGATGAGCGTTTCATGTTTGTTCGGGATCTCGTTGAGAACAAGGAGTTTATTCTCCATTATTGTCCAACCAAAGAACAACTTGCTGACTTTTTTACAAAGGCCCACCCGAAACCTGCGCTTCGCAGGTTCTGCAACACTCTGCATACTACGTACTGCAGTATCTAAAAGCTTGGCGGCTTCCTAAGTGATCGCGTCTCTTAGTTGAACAATGCCTTTGGCACTCCTGCCTTGTGGCCCCTGCCCCATACAGTATTTATGCCTCGTGGCTTCCACGGTAACTGTACCTACTGATCTCCACCCTTAAACGAAACGGAGCAAATTATGCAATTCACACAGTAAATTAACTCTTACAGGTATTTGCAGGCTGTCTGAACCAACCATTTATACATGCATTCAAGCGTTGGGCGTCTCCAAGTCAGAGCTGAGTATGCCAGTGCGTCTCCAGCAGTTTCTCACAGTGGAAATGATGTCATCCATTTCAATGCCAAACGATTCAAGTGTTCGAATTTTGAAAAAGTCATCACCTTCCGATATGGTTGGATAATATAAAGTTTCAAAAATTATCAAGTTTACCCCGTTTCGTTTAAGGGGGGAGATCAGTAGTGTTCTCCACCTCGCATTTATTTGCCTCGGCTATTTTAGCCACCATTTTATTCACGCCTTCATTTCGCCCCCCGACCTTGTTGGGGCTTGCTCACTTCTATGTCTGCTCCTGACGCTGATGGTCATTACCGCTCTTTGAGCCACACCAATTTTACTTTCGTTGTCTTATTCACTTTGCGCTGTTTACCTTTGCATGTATGCATCCTTGGGCTTTTGCCTCGCTTTATGAGCAACCTGGCACTTCTATGCCACTACAACTTCTTGTTTGCACTACACTACCTTGTTCTCTGGGTGGCTTGTGTATCGGGTTGCTTTTTGGCACTTTTAGTCTCTGCGATTTATTCGCCAAGTCCCGTTTTGCCTTTGACACTCCTCTTATCTGTGAGAACCTTCGTGTCGAAGACCCCTCACAGTCTTTGCCAAGTGGGGTGACTGTCAAGAGGGGCACTTTGGTCTGTCTGCTTTCGCCTTCTTCGCCGGGTTCAGACGTCCGGATGGTTAAAGCCAGTCCGTTAAGTCACTTCTAGTTTCGCTCCCGACCA
>NW_009798344.1:193370-216176 GCF_000520075.1 Aphanomyces astaci | reverse complement strand
CAGCTGCGAGACGGAGTCGCAGGTGGTGGAGTTGGGTGTTAGCCGATTCGATGTGTAGCCGATGGCATTTGATGAGCTGGCGTCTCATTCGTTTCAGCCAGCCATACCACATCGCACCATGGTTGAGGGTCTCGTCAGCTCGCATCTTGCCAAGAAGAGTGGTGGCCTCCATGGTGATGGCACGTTGGATGTTGGGATCGGACAGCAGCTCTCGTGGTAGTCGCCAGTAGCCCTTGGTAGTGGTGCAGAGACTTTGGGATAGAGTCACAGTGTGGGCGAGATGGTCACCACCATAGCCGTTCGGGTCATATGTGGCCACGGGGTTGAGATGGGATGCCATCGCGCTATCCAAGAAGAGGTAGTCTAGCCGGTTGACCCGCCCAGGGCCACTAAACAGACGTGTGGATGGATTGAGCTGGCGCCACACATCAACCACACCCAGTGCTGTGAGCCACTCCACACAGTCCGTTCTGCCACTCCCCTGACTTGAGTGCAGGGTCGTGGCATCGAGGGATGAAAGCAGTGGCATATTGAAGTCGCCACCCACCACGTGAAGGCTGTTGGGCTCAAAGTCACGAGGCAGTGATGCGAAGAAATCACCCCGGAGAAGGGGCTCCACAGGAGCATAGACATTGTGAATGTACACCGGCAGGTCACTCCACAATGCTCTGACCACCAGGTAACGGCCCGGGATATCGTGGTTGGACACGTGAACCAAGGTGGAGTAGCCAGGCAAGGACTTGTGAAAGAAGCTGGCTACCCCGCAGTGCCGACGGTGAACCGGGTCGGCAGTGGTTGCTCTTGGATCGTTGGTGAAGAGGGTGTAGTTGCCAGCACCAACCTCATTGTTGAGGTGGTGGTGGAAGGTATCGAGTTGTTGTGCATTGCGCATCTTCGTTTCTTGAAAGACGACGCAGGTTGGAGGTTTTTTGAGACGTCGAGCCACGAGATGTCCGTTGATCTTGAGGCCGTTCAGGTTGCAGGTGGTGATGGTGAAGGATGAGGTTGGGTCGAGGAGGTTGGCCGGTAGCACCTTAGTACTGACGGTTGACCACTTGGGTCATGGTGGAGTCGTCCACCGGGGTGGCAGTGTCATCCACTTCGTCAGTCGGGACGACAAATCGGCCCAATTCCTGATCCCATCGTGTGATGCCGATGTGTGGAAGGCTGACGAATCCACTCTCATGAATGTCGTACAGGTGCGCCATGACTCGGTTCATGTCGTCATCACCATCAAACATCGTTTCCATGATGCGCCACAGCTCTTCACCAAGGTGGGTTGACATGAGGACAGCTAGCATGGTTGGAGCCGAGAGGGAGCGCAGCCCACGGTGCGCAGGGATGATCTCAATGGTGCATCCAGTGGACACCATGACGGCTGCATCGGATGCAAAGTAGAGAGGGCTATGGGCTGCTGCAAGCACCTCAGCCAGTGCCAGCACCAGTTCCAAGTCCAATCTGGACAGGGTCAGCTCGTCACCAGCTTCCGTCTCGGAAACGATGGGTGTCGGAGTGTTGCAGGGCCCGGAACAGCTCAACCACCGACTCTCTGGTCATCTTGTGTCCAAACGACTTGGTGTACAGCTTGTCAAATGATGCTGAGCCACCCCAGGTCGCACGGAGCCAGCGGTGCAACAAACGCTGGCGAATGAGCAGCTCAAAGGTGGGGCGATCTGCAGTGAACAGACGATGCAGCTGGACCCCAAAGTCCACTGGGTGTCGTGCCATCATGATGCAGATCGAATCCACACGGCCAGAGTCGAACTCACTGCCACGAACAGCATCTGCCACATGGGATTCATGGTAGCGCACTAGATTGGGCCTCGAGGAGTTGCAGCTCGGCCAGCAGATCATCCAGAGGCACCTCGACGTGTGAGACTGTGCCCTTGGTTGGTTTGGGGCACGTCACATACTCGTCGGCAGTGGGGTGGGCAAGGTCGTTGTCGGGCTGGTGCAGCTCGGGGATGATGGATTCAAAACTCACACCATCGTGGTTGGCCCGGTGCACCGCATGTCCAACGTTCCAACGCTCATGGAGTGCCGCAAACGCATTGGGTGACTGACTGACGTCCAGGATCGACCAGGAGTGTGAACACGGTATGGGGCTGGGTGCACAGACATTGGCTTGCGGCGGACATCCGTCCATGCGTTGGGGTCCTTGGTCGTGGTTTTCTGCCGTTTAGCCGGTGTGGCCTGAGTTGCAGTGGTGGTGGAGGTAGGGGGGGTCGTTGGAGTCACGTGAGTTGTTCCAGCTGCGATGGAGTCCAAATCAAGACGAGCCAGTCGCTTGTCACGAAAGAACCATCCACGGCCATAAACGCGGAGGCACCGACCACGGAAAACGAATTCCTCAACCATCCGACCATCGAGCAGCATGGTGGATGGGATTTCAGACCCCAGGAAGTGGATCCGGTAGCGCGATCCAGCCAGGCCCGTCGTCGCAGACACACTCGTATACAGACCCCATAGGAAACGAGGTTCGAGGTGGTGCAAGGTTTCAAACAGGAGCCGTTCCTCAAACAGGCCTTGCAGGCCAGCCGGGATGTCCATGTAGAACCCATCGAGCGCATGCGGAAGGGACATTTGAAACGACATCATGGTGGTGGTCTTGATCTTCCCAGACGTCGTGGTCACACGCAACTTCAATGTCGTTCCTTGAAGTTGACGGAGAGCAGTGTCACTGGCGATACCCCACCGTAACATACGGTTTTGGGTATCCTTCTCACATTTGATGACGTCAACGAGGGTGTCGCCCTTGACCAACGACTGGTTGTCGTGCAGCAGCGACGCCATGGCGGCATCCTCGTTGATCGCCTTGGTATGGTTGCCCGTGTCCATGTGCAGCCACCCGACGACCTCACGCTTGTCGTGCTTCTGGATAGGCATGGTGTCATGGAAGGCGAGCGTTCCGGCAGCGTGCTTGGCCAAGAGAGGTGCCAGGTCGGCCATGGATGGACGGTAGACCCCCACATCCTTCGTCCGGGCGGTCTTGGTGGCCTCGGCACGCTTGGCAGCAAAGGCAGCCCATGGATCGGTCGATGGCGGCGTGGTGGCAGTCGTAGCCGAAGCTGCAGAGCCACGGGCGCGAGGGAGCGAGCGTGGGTTGACGTTTTCGGACGATCCAGCGTCACCAACACGAGCAGGTAAGGTGGCTTGGGACGATACATCACTTCGCGCATCGCCAGGGCTGACGGTGTTGGCGGTGGATAGGCTCAAACGGCCAGAATCGTCGTTGGCGGTCACCGGCGACCCCAAATCTGGATCGGCGACATCCATGATGGTGCTGGCCACTCTGGTAGGCCCGGTGGATGGTGGTGAGGCTGACCGGTCACGCAGCATAGGCGCAGGAGCGGTTGCAGCACTCACGGTGGTGGTCCCAGACTGGCTAGGTATGGTCGGGTGGTGGCTCAACGTCGTCCAAGAACCCAAGTTTGCACCCGTGGCGCCGTTTGAGGTGCCGTTTGGCACACCGACAGGTACTATTGAACTCGGGGAGATGGCATGTTGACGCACCATATGCGGCGAATCAGGAACGGTGGAGGCGGCGTCGCGCCCCGCCGAAAACAGGATCAATCCAAAATCGCCCATTTCGGCCACCGGAAAGGTCAAATCGAGGATTTCAACCTCCATATCATCGGACACCATCTCACCAGGTCCCATGGTAGGTCGTGAGAGTGCATCAATGGTCTGCACCATAGAATTGGTGCCGGCGGCGACGGTAGCGGGTAGATACCATAGTTAACTCAAGTAAACAAGTGTCTTGAAAATTTATGAGGCAAAATAGGAACTGTGCCACATTAGCTCAGTTGGTAGAGCGTCAGTCTTTTAACCCAAAGGTCCCCGCTTTGAATCTGGGTCCCGCCATTCTTTTCGACGAATTCAAAAACCGTCACGCGACATCCCTTCTTTTCAGGAAGGGATATCCGGATGAAGAGGACCCGCGGTTCGGTTAAATAACCGGATCGTGAAAACACTGTAAACACAACCAACACCCCCCAGTGAGCCCAATCAGCCGGATAACGCGAGAAGGCAATATTGTAAATTAGGAATAATATCCGGTTAAAATTCTAATAAATCTCCATTGACAATGAGCTATTCCCCCCCGTGAGAGTGGTTAGGATGACTATTCAAGAGCACACCGACCAGTAGGCCACTAAACCAGTGACTGAAATTTTGTTCAGTACTTTTCCATTCTACTATTTCGAAGTCTACAATTCAAAATCACAATGTGATTGGGCAATGACAAAGTGTCTGGTGAAGTAGGAATGTCATTGGCTGAGCATACATAATCCGAACAATGACCATGTAACCGAATGTACACTTTGCGGCTAATGAGTTTCTCATTGACTTTGGAAATCACTGAGTGTTTTCCGAAATATCTACCAATGCATTGTATACTGGGCATTTCGATCGAATGGTATGAAGCATTCGTTTGTTGGGGACTCAAAAGCGCATAACCTCCAATACTTAAAAAACCTCAATAAATTACAAGCAAATATCCACAGTCGAAATGATTGGATTTGGCGCGGAAACAACGCCAGAGAGCACTGCCACACCATCCATTCCAAAATTTTCTTCGCTGCTCACGTCCTTAAAACACTGCGGCTCGTGGGATATTGTCGCTGCTGTCTTCAAGGAGAAGTCAGCAACCTTTTCCAAAGGAGTCACGGGGTTCCTCCAGTGTGTCCATCCCTTCATGAAGCACAAGTACATTGACAACGTTGCGTCGAAGCAGACTATGGAGCTCCTGCGGTCATCGCTTTAAGAACTTCCCTGCTGCGATGTACGCTGTTGACGTCACGTTTCAGCAAACCAACGCACCTGCTGGGTCCTTTGCGGAGAAGAAGCTGTACTTCAGCAAAAAGCACGGCCACTATGGATTCAAGGTGGACGTCAGTGTGCTGCCCAGTGGTCATGCTATCAACGTCACTTCGGCGGCCCCCCGAAGCATTGCGGACATTGCAATCTGTGAGTCCAACATTGACTTCCACGTGGAGAAACTTGAGAAGACCTCTCACGATGAGTCGATGCTTGATGCTGACCCACTGGTGACCGAGTATCCTACAGCTTGGGCGCTTTTGGCCGACAAGGGATACCAAGGATTGCACCGACGTGTTCGTGCGATTACTCCGGCGAAGAAGCCAGCTGGCGGCATGCTGTCCCATGCTGAACTTGTCCGAAATGACAAGATCGCGAGCGACCGTGTCATTGTGGAGAACTTTTTTGGCCGTCTCAAGACGTTGTGGTCTATTGCCAGCGACAAGTATGCGTGGAAGCGGGAGAACTATGATATGTTCTTTCAGGACTGTGTAGCATTGACTAACGTTCATATTAAATCTTTACCATTGCGAGAGGACGATGAAAATGATCATAATAGGTATGTAAATCGTCTTCTTGCACTTGGGGAGCGGACCAAGGACAAACGTACTAATTCTGCCACGAAGTCTCGAGATCGGCGCAAACAGCGTTTATCCCTACTACTACCTCCCGAGGACGTTGGCCATTACGGTTACGACAGTCCTGATGGCAGTGGGATTTTTGATTAGAGTATACAGCTGTAATATGCAATAATACTGTTGCTGGTGCTTAAAACGTTAACTTCCAAAAATACACTGTACCATCGAAATCGGCGTTTACATTCGTTGTTTACTCGTTGACTTCCGAAATCAGTCAATCTCCCCTGTGTGACGAATGTATTCGGATTTTAGTACAGTGGATCGTGAAAGTGGAGTATAGTTCTTGAAGTGCTCGGTCATTGGTCTAGTGGTCTAGTAAATGTACCTTTTCGACAAATTTTCGGACAATTGTCGCACAACGCCACGTTTGAGGAATCCTCAAAATACACTACGCGTTTAGAACCCCAGCCTGGGGTCCTGGAGCAAGCGCGTGTGTAGGAGATACCGCCACAATACGCTGCAGCGGGAGCCTGGTGACCCGACGTAAACGTGCGTAGTGTACTCCACGCCACCAGCCTCCCGCAGCAGCGCTTTTGTGACATTCAGCCTACTCTACAAGCTCCCATAGTTGTGTGCCCCGCAAGTAATGAGTTCTTTAAAGAATTTTATTGGCTATAAATAAATGCACGTATCCAATCAAAACCAATTATATCTGGAAATCAAAAATTGCCGAGAAGTTTGCGCAGGGGCCATGCTACCTCTCCGTCGCTGTTTGCTGCGCTTTGGAGGTACCTTAACTGACAACTTGCATAGTAAAAACGAGTGGAGATTATACTGCTGGTGAATTTGCCCGTCGTTGTTGCTCGCATCAATGACCACAACAGAGTAAACCGACCATGATGGCATTCGCGTAGCGCAGCGCGTACACGGTTTCCACGAGGCAGAGAAGGATGGTGACGGCGGTGAGGACCGCGCCAAGGACGAGGCGACTCACGTAGGCTGCGAGGAACTGATGCAGCAGATCGAAGCTGACCACGGAGAAGACGGCCTGGATGCCGAACGCAGAGTTCTACCAGAGTCCTTAACCATGCAAACAGTCCCATTGAAATGACAATGCGATGTATGGTTTATGATGCTCCCTTGCGTTCTTACGTCTGTGCAATGTGATTTGGCGTGAATAACCAGTTGACAGTCTCAACGACTACCGGTAGTTATGCATGTACTAGTGTGCTAGCTATTTGGGTTAATAATTTAGAGTGGCGGTGAATCCACACATGAAAGTAGAAGTTCAGCCACTAAGAGCGACTTGCTCATAGTGCATGTAAATCGCTACAGTTGTATCGATTGCAACCCCTACATCGTTTATAACCCCCCATGGCCTTCTGTCCCCTCCACAAAGATTCTGTTTGCGGCTTATCTACGTTTGAAATCACACAATAACCACTTACGAGGTTAGAACCACCATTCACGACATCATGACTAGCTCATAGTGATTGACGATCGCCAGAATAGCAGCGACTGCACCCCCTGCACCTCAACAGCCCATATGTATCCCCCCTTCCCCTCACAATATTCGACTTGTAGTTTCCCCCAAGCCAAATTGCTTAGCACACTCTCTATTGTTCTCAACGTTCACTCGAATATACAAATAACACTGTCAAGTGCATACTCCATCCACTCGTATTCCCTAATCCTGAAAGAACTGAACTACACTTCGCAATATATCGCGCGATACCAGTTCTTGGTATTTGTGCTCTGTGAAGTGTGGGATGTTGGAATTCAGACGATAAATGCTTGTCACTATGAGCCAAGAATGATATGAGTGAGCACAGTATGAGTTGTAAGACACATATTGTCCTAGACAAACCGGTAGGGGGATGCTACATGTCGAATATTGTGAGGGGAAGGGGATACATATGGGCTGTGGAGGTGTAGGGGCTTCAGTCGCTGCTATTCTGGTGATCTTCATACACTCTGAGCTAGTCATGATGTCGTGAATGGTAGCTCTAACCTGGTAAATGGTGGTTGTGTGCTTTCACATGTAGATAAGCTACAAGCAGAATCGTAGTGAAGGGGACAGGAGGCCGTGGGGGTTATACACGATGTAGGGATTGCAATCGATACAGCTGTAGCGATTTACATGCACTATGAGTAAGTCGCTCTTAGTGGCTGAAACCTCTACTTTCATGTGTGGATTCACCGCCACTCTGACCCAATTGCTAGCGTTTACACGAATAACTTGTCGTTGAGCTCCATACACAGTGTACGTTTTACTTCTTACAGTTAACTTTCACGCAAAGTCACATTGCACACACATAAGGCATACTAGTACAAAGGAATATTTACAGCGCTACGTCAAATTGCTAGCTCATCTGCTGGCATGGTTCAGGACTCTAGAATGCTTGTCTTGCCTTACTAGCAGAAATGGATTTGCTCGTCGTTGATGCGGCAAAAACAACGGGCTAATCCTCTAGTATACTGTATCAGCTCCTCTCGTTATCACTGTGTTAGTTGTGAATAAGGTACATGCAAGTAAGGCTAAGTAGTTAGTACATCAGTCAGGCAATACGAGGCAATACGCTTCTCATCAACCCTATCATACTCCAGAAGTACTGCGTTTTGATTGGATAAATAATATTTTTATGGCCAACCACACATTTCAATGCTGTCATTCTTCAATTTGCCACCTCACACACACTGCTCACTGGGTCCACGGGAATTTAAGTGATCGATCCCCTTGAGCATTCAGCCATCCGTTGGTACCGCAAGCAAGGTTCATTCTAACGTTATATCTAGGCAGTACATATATATCTCCCATAGAAGATGACTTACAGAAGCAGCACAAAACACGACCCACACACGACATACGTGAAACTTTGGCGGCTTGTGGCATAGACTGACACATTCAGCCTACGCCACAAGCTGGCAAAGTTTCCATGGGAGTCTGGTAGCATAGAGTGCAATTCACACGACTGCTCCAGGTCACGAGGCCTAGAGCAATCGTTCGAGGTTTAGCCCCACGTAGCTACGTACTCGCAGTATTACCAGTGCATCCTGATTCACGTCCGCTTCATGCCATCGATGGTTGGTCATAGGGCCGACGATAAGTTTAAGGTATTTCGTGATTTCTCTACCTTATTCCGATGATTACCATAACCAAAAAAGTCACCTTTTCCACTCTCACTACTTGACTTTTTCAGCAGGCTTTTTGTCCATACGACTTCCTCAAGTTTTGGGGATAGGGACATTGATATATTTGAGCCAGTTCACTATTTTTGGGATATCCACAAAAATCTTCCATTTTGGTACTGTAGCTGTCCACCTTCCCAATTGATCTGACGCTGAAGTGCATGGTATGATATCGAGAGGCAGCCAAGTTCACTCTGGAATGGAGTTACGAACGCTGCTAGCATCGCTCTAGTTGTAGTTAATATTTCAAAGTTTTGCGATGGTATGACAAGTCGATGGTCACTATCGCCTTGCTATTGAGTTTCCCAAGGTTGGTCATGCCGGTACTTGCAAGCCTACTTGACCGCAGCGACTTTATAATACCCATGCACCAAGTTATAGAGTGTAATTGTTGCTGCGGACTCTTGTCCGTGATGCGCGATGCGCGACCGCATAGAGTTTTGCGGTCGTGCTTCTTGGACAAACCCGCGTCCACCGCAGCGTCCGAACGAGAGTCACCGGCATTAATTGTCGCAACGATATCAGCCAGATATCATTGTATCAGTGAATGCAGGTGACTCTCGTTCAGCTACATCGTCCGCGTGCCCGACGACGACGAGACGTGGTTCACGATACCGACCGCCGGTCGCTGTGTCCAAAGCCGACATTGGGAAACTGCACGAATGGACTTTGCTTTTTCCATACAAATTGTAATATATTTGTTGGGACAATTACAGATGTAAGCTTACTGTTAGTTGGGATATCCCAATAGTGTGCAATTTTCGGGATACAAGTGGATGTCCCAACCCCAAATTTGGTACATACAGTATTCGGGACATCCGGTGGGGAAGATTTTGTCCCATCTGCTGTTCCAATATCGAGTTGGGACATAGTTGGGGATGCGGTGGAGATGCTCTTAGGCGCATGACTTTTAAGATCTATGTGCAAGAACCAATCAAAAGTTACCAATATTTAGGAGCAAAACTGTAGAACAATTGTATGTCGATTTGCTGGGAATTTCCGGATATAGAGAGGTCAAATCCCTACTTTCATAAACCACGCGACGGCGTTTGATGGGTTTACTTATCTGTGAGTGTGGCAGTTTCGCATTTGCGCGCCATTTCCAAACGCACGCCCTTCTGGCAGCTCGTCGATACCCATGAGCGCCATTGAGTCTGTTGTCTTCCACCGACATGCCAGCCCCAACACTATGATGCTATTCCTCTACGACTACTACAGTACTTCCTAGGGACGAAGAAGTCTTGTTTGGCAGTCCTCTATGGGAAGGACGAGAAAACGATTCATTTCACTTCCACGACGCACCACTACAGCCGAAAGTTGTCAACCTGACAGCGGACGCGTTGAGCTGACCGACAGTCTCTTTGATCGCTGCCTCAAGTATGAGCTCGTAAAACGAGGTTTTTTAGTGCGCCCCCACCTCTGGTTGTAGGCTTAGACGTGGGCTTTGTGAGGATACTGTATCGTGTTCCTCGCGGGAGTGTCTGCAACGTCCATGGTGGTGTCCGCGTCAGGGATGTTGTGAAGTGAGTTTCAGTGCGGCACGTTCTCTGAAAGCCTGTTATCTGAAAGGCTGGTTTCGGAGTAGCCAATCATAGTCTAGCATGAATAGATTAGCCAATGGGCGAGGTTTGTGATAGGTTCAGTCGGCGAGATTCGATTCGACGGAATCTGGAATTCTGTACCAAATCCGCAATACGTCCCCTTCTACGACAGAGATTGCAACTTTAAACATTCGTTGAAAATACATAACCTATGGTTACTTCAATAACTGTATACTCGGAGTAACACGAACACCAAAGTTATAAGCAAACTTACATAGTTTGATTAACTGTAAGCCAACAACATCGATCTAAAATAGATTGCCCAGTTCAGATCAATTTGGTTAGGTTTTCTCGATTTACTCTTGTCATAGAACTGCAAAACAATTAAATCTCCGCGTTTCAAAGGTCGAAAATGTTGCACATTGTACGTATAGTATGACCGTGGAGATTCGGAAGCTCCGTTCCAACTGTACGTATAGCACTTATGCGTGGAGATTCGAAAGCTGCGTTCCATCTGTACGTACAGCACTTATGCTGTGTCTTCAACAGATTATGTACTATTTACGTGAAGGCTTTGTCGACCATGATTTAGGCCCCAGTGACTAATTGCGACTGGGACGAATTCATTTTGTAATTTGCCTTTCGATCGGACTTCGCCAGGTCCGTCAAGTTGAGACACAACAGGACGCCATGATGACGTCAAGCTCCGCCGACCAAGGACCGGTGCGGCGCTTCTTGGACGGTGACGACACTGGCCCCAAGGACATGCATTTGCAGAGCACAGGTACACTGTAAATGTATGGCTACCCATTTACTCCATAAGTCTTCTTACCCTTATCCTTGATTCGCAGGAGTTGTCACCCTCCATGTTGTCGACGTCCCAGCCGATACTGACGATGATGATCACTCCAAGCAATCCGCGAAGCTACCCCATGGCGACAAGCCGCCACCACTCATGTGGTGCGACGGCATTCGTGGCGTGGCGTCGCAGATCGTGGTCACATTCCACTTGTTGTACTTGTTCAACTTCCTGGAACAGTACGCCGACACAACATGGTACCACACGCTGCGGGCGGGCCATGCGGCCGTGGAGATGTTCCTCATTCTGTCCGGATTCGTCCTCACCGTTCGTTTCTTCGCCCGCTTGCAAGTCATCGAGCGCGCTGTCGCCAACGGGGACGCCACCACCGTGCGCCTCGTGTATGTCGATGCGTATCTGTCAATGGCATCCACGGGTGTCCGCCGCATCCCTCGTCTGATGGGGCCGGTTGTAATCGGTGCGGTGCTGCACATCTTCATCTCGTTGTACCGGGGACATGCAATTGCGCCACTGGCCCTTGTTGAAGACGTCCTCAAGACCCTGTTTGTGATCTTCCCGCCGTTTAACTTGACGCTGTGGACATTGCGCGTGGAACTAGAGGGGTCGCTCTTTACCATGGCGGTGTGTGTGATGCTATCCAAGCTGCGATACCGCCACCGCGTCGTGGTGTGCCTCGTGGCCCTGCCAATATTCCACAATCGGTTCGGCGACTTGCCTCACTACTTTGGCTGTTTTATGCTTGGAATTCTTTTGTCTGACATTATCACCAAGCAGCAGCATCAACTAGCCCATGGCCCCTTACCATCTTCTGTTTCCCGTCAGGAAGCAACCGTGTTCCCCCGCACTCCCCCCAACACTGTCTCATCGTCATTGGAATCACTGGGATTATCCTTCTGCTACATGATCTATCATGCCTGGAAATCCGTCCACAGCACATGGAGTGCCGTTTGTCGACGGTTACCTTCGGGGGCGGAGCACATTGTGACCAACGCGTCGTACTCGTTGCTGTTTCTATTTGGCTCGTGGCTGTTCATCTACCGACCAGAGTATGCCGCCAACTACGGCAGTGTCGATACGCTGATCCGCTTAATCTTTGAAAAGGAGCATGCGCAGATGCTGCATCGACTCGGGTCGGTGCTCATCCTGTACACCGTGTGCTGGTCGGCATGGCTCCAACGAGTGTTTCAATGCCGGTTGTGCCGGTACTTGGGCCGCATCTCGTTCGGCGTGTACGTTGTGCACTGGCCCATTACGTTGTTGATGGGGGATTACGTCAAGCCCTGGGCCCAAGGACAGGGCTGGGAGGAAGAGACGGGCAAAAGACTCGCAGCGGCGGCATCTTATGTGGCGTCGCATGCTGTGGCCCATGTCACCACTGTGTATATGGACGAGCCATACGTAAAATGGCTGAGGGCGCATGAACGACGACTCGAAATGAACATCTCCCCCAAGCCCCTTCCTCGGCATGGTTAGGGAATAGCAACCAATGTTTTGTCCGTAGTACATGAAGCACTACGTACAGTACTTCGAAGTAATATATTATTACCAGGTATGCAACGTAAACAATCAATTTACAATCTAAGTGTAAGAACAAATCAAAAGTAACCAAAATCAACACGTACGGAGCAAAAACCCCTTTAACGCAATGTTACCCTTCGCTTTCTATCCAGATGATATATCTTAGAATGCATGAGAATACATAAGTTACTTACAGTTAACTTACCAGTGTCAATTTTGAAGTCCTCAAGTTGAGATTGTGTGTATTACTTCCGAATGATGGTTTTAATAAGCTTTCATTTGACTATACAAAACTAACGCGGGTAGGGCACCAGTCATCGGCAAAGACACCCAGTCATCGGCACTGTTGTAAGCCAATAGAAATGCCCGAATACCTCTTATTGGTCAAAATGTAGTTCTTCAAGAATTTGTGCCGCTTATAAATTAGAGGTTGGACCAGTCAATTTTGTGTTGATCATACAGAAAAGCAGTTAATACCCATTCTAAACACATATGCCTTTGATAGCTAATATGATGACAGCATCCCGCGAACTAGATAGAGTATGGAGGATTCAATACATTACACAAGTCTAAAACGTGTGCCGATGACTGGTGCCCTACGAAAAACGCTACTTTTGAAAATCCTTACTGCACGTGTTTACTATTTAAATTGATATCCTTTGAACCTCAATTCATGAGCTGAATCTTGCGGTTATTTTGATATTTGTATCATCTCAATATGTGTTGTAGTCAACGAGAAATCGACGAACAAAGTAAGCAAAGTGCGATGCTGATGACTGGTGCCCCACGTTACTGTGTTTCGTGAATTTCTTTCGTAAAGGGGTTATTATAGTACAATATATTCCATAAAGCCAAAATCTAGACCTATTCGGCACTTATGGATGCGATATGTTTCCACCACGTTGCCCACAAATAGCTTATGGGCCCATCTGGTAACCTCAACCATTACAATATTCTGGCTCAAAACGCCATTTTGGGGTGGAATTCAATAAATCTGAAAAGGATTGAAAGATGACTTGCTTGAAAAGTTTTAACCCAAATCCAATAATTCCATGTGGGATTTACTCCTTGAGAAGGTCCAAAACGCCATGTTACAAAATGGACCTACATGTATTACCTCCATTTTGAAAGTGGCATTTTTGGTTTATCCAATTGTCCAGAAAACGGAATATTATTTTTGAAATATTACCAGTCGCACCCTAAAACAAGCGGACCAATTTAAACCCATTTGCATATTTTTGGGCGGTTAGGTTAAAAACTGCCTTCCGAGGAATTGATTGGTTTATTCGCGTGCACCTTAAATTGGACTTTTACGTTACACCTCGATTGGTTTTATGGATTCACTGTCAATAACGTTATGATGAATGATGTGCTGTGACGATAAACTTTTGTCCTATATTAATATATTGTAGATTCGGTACAAATTTCCAGACCCCGTCAAATCGAATCTATTAGCTATTCCAATTTTGAGTCTATTTGATTGACTCATATAGAAAAGACAAGTATATTCAGCCAATCAGAACTTCCAGCGTGATTCAATATTGATTACAAAACCACGAGAATTTCTGAAGTTCATAGCGAATTCACAATATTTGTTGATGTGATTGTTTTGATAACGTTACGAAGTGGATCGCTCGACAAAAATGAGTTCGCGAACACATCAATTCCAATTCATACGTACAAGCACTGACCTCCAAATCGCCCGTCAAGTCCTCCTCCCCAGACTTTGTTTATTCCATGTGTTTATTCCATGCATTGAACTTTAGTCATGGCATAGATATAATACGCGGAATGCAACAGCACACAGAGAGGTAGCGACTCCTCTATCACTCAAGCAGCTCAATGTCATCACCCACGCTGTTGCTAATCCAAGGACAGTTGAAAAATCATCAAGCATATCACCATGATTTTGTAACGTACTGATAACACACAGTTGTTACAATGTTGTTCATTTGACCCGCCAAAAACTCGACTTTGAATTGATACCATGACCTAGGATGAAGTTCAGCCGCTTGTACACTACGTCCCCACAACCTCTCGTTGCATTCACAACGATTCGTTAAGCGTACTGCCCACCTCAAAGGTCAACTGTTAAACTCAACCAGGTACCTACTGTACACTGCATATGATTGTGGACAAGTTTCAGTGCAAGCAATCAGTAGTATATAAAGCAGCTGCCCTTTTGAAATATTTGGCACGACATGAGGTAAAGCCCCATGCATTCTTCCTTTATCCGCCGGCTGTGGCTGTTCTGTGGCATTTCAAATGTCAACGTTGAAGGCCGCCGAGCGGGGGTTATCCGGTTCCGGATAATTCCACCGGCGATCTTTTCGTGAAAGGGAAGCGAACAGGCAACACAAGAAGAATAGGACGGTATACAAACATCAAGATGAATTGACTCGTGCAGCATACATATTGCAGTTTTCCAGCAACCCCCAAAAACGAAACCGCTGACTCGTGCGTGTGGGTGCTTCATTTGATCTTGATCGTGCGACGTCGACAAGGATGGACGACTCGACATCATCCTCGATGGAAATGGCGCAACAGAAGCAGCCACGCATGATGCAGCTACAGCCAGCGACGACCTTGTTTGACTACCCCGCGCGCGCTCGGACGTCAAGCAGCAAGGGGATGCCGCCATTGTCCTCGACAATCGGTCACACGTTTGAAGATGACGAGCAGGACATCTTACGTCAGTTGCTTGGCATGGAATCGATGACCCCGTCGGCGTCCATGCAAGGCTTTCACCTTCACCGAAATGTTGCCACCGCCACACACCAACATGCGTCGACATCTCGACCGTACTTGGACTTTTACGAAGCATCCAGAGGACTTGGAGCAGTTCCTCGGTGGAGTGACGAGGAGGAAAAGTATCCAGTGGAAGCTGCGCCGGTGGGCTTGACCAAGGCGGTGGCGGCAGCAGCCTCAACGCTCTTGAACCCCGTCAAGAAACCCCACGAATGTGCGATCTGCCACAAGCGATTTCGAGCCAAATCCGAGTTGATCACCCACGAACGCATCCACACAGGCCACAAGCCTTTCAAGTGCATGTACGAAGGATGCACCAAGCGTTTTGCCCATAGCTCCAACTTGGGTACGATCATGCATCAGCGACTAGAAGATGCATATCGATGATGTCCTTAGGCGCCCATCACAAAGCCCATCAAGGCATCAAGCCATATGTGTGCATGCACGAAGGCTGCGGCAAGCGGTACGCGCACAGCGGATCCCTCAAGGAGCACGTGTGGAAGCATTATGGAGTGAAACCGTTCAAATGCAGCCACTCCGACTGCGATCGGACGTTTACTCAGCGGTCCAACTATTCCCGACATATGAAGAAATGCCACGGGCTGGACAACAAGGACGGCGGCGGCGGCGGCACTCGCATGGCCGCGAGTTATGCCGGCTCACCATCGGAAATCAAGAACGAGTTAAGTTATATGTAGCCAGGGTGAACTGCTTGGCCTTTTGATTTATTGACCGTAAAACAAAACTGAATTATTACATCCGACCCGTGGGAACATGGCAGAAACAATGAGAAACGCGCGCTTGTTGTTGTGTAAGTACATATCCAAGTATCTACTCCTCAACAACCCCACCGCTGCCGCTTAGATCTCGCGCTTGCCCAGCAGTTCCGTGATCGCGATCGCCGACGTGTACGAGTTGGCCGCGTATGTGGCGAAGTCTCGCTCGGTCGAGTGCGAAGGCTTCACGTATTGACGAGGCACGTCCGGAAAACCTTCCGGGGCCGTGTACTTGGCTTGCTGGTGGTGGTTGGCGACGCGACGGAACGACGCTTCTTCGACGTTGCGGTTTTGGGCGTTGAACGCGGCGCCTTGCAGCAATTCCTACCGACAACACCGTCAGTCAACAGATCATGGACATGGCGGCCACCATTCCACGTACGTACCAGCTCTTCCCGGGCGCTACGGTCACGGCTCTTCATGCCGCCGTTGATCCAGTACGTGAAGGGTGTATCCATGATGGTTGTGCACAATTCAATGATGCTCAAGGCTTTGGCGGCGTCAAATTTAATTCATTGGCATACAAACATCAAGTACAAACAATAAATTACCAGCGTGGCTGGCTAAGCGGCTTAGCAGTGAGGTCGCACTTATCAAGGAGAATTGATACGTACTTTATAGAACCAGGTTAAGTACGAAGTCGAGTAAATTAGCACAATACTACCGGTACTGTAACAACAGTCCCGCCGACGGGATCACATGCTACAGCGGCTCCTTCTCCGAGCAAGTCTCAAGGATCGTACAAGTAGATCTACGATATCTTTGAATACAGACAAGAAGGCAAACAGAGTCGTGCATGTGTACCTTGGTGCCCTTGAACTCGCCTGTGCGGGTCGGTGTCCACGATGGAATGGAGAATATGTTGGTGCAAATCTTGACGCCGCGAGCCCGGGCTTCGATGAGTCTAACGCATGTACAAACACAAGTGATATCGCTTAGCTAAGATGCAATCGTAAAGCTTCATGGTGTGCTTGCACTGACCGGGGTAGCAGAGCTTGGATGCCTCTGGGAACCAAATACAAGAAGATCAACGTGGCATCGGTGAAATCCGCGTCCGTCGCGTCTTCATGGCGAATACTCACAAGATCAACGACATGGTGCTGTTCCACAGATAGATGTGCTCGACGGACAAGGTCTGCGTCATACTCGATCCCAATACATGTGCAACCCGTCGACACCGCCGCCGTCACCAGGAAGCGCGCGTCGCCACATCCAATGTCGTACACCACATCGCTCTTTTGGGGTCGGAGCATGTCCATCGCCACTTGTATTGCCCCATCTCCTGTCGGGTTGAACGGTGCAAGGTTTGTTGCAAGCACTGCCGCGGTTGTCATGGCGGTAGATTTCAAGTTATCCGGAATCGACTTTATCCGGATACCCGTAGATAATGCATTACTAGTACAGTATTCGCGATGGACGGTGGATTTCAAGGCGACGGACACTTCGTCGGCGACGGAGGTGCGACCTTGCAGGCCCTATGGTATACAAAGCACATGATGTTCATTCGTGCGTCTTTGTCGATGATGGATGCGAGTGTGTAGGGAGGCTTGGACGTGGAAGATGATTCCGAATTGTCCAGGAAGGTATGTGACAAAGAAGAACAAAGTGCTGGCGGCGATGCCGTTGGAAGACTTGGTGGGGCTATTAAACAACAACGTCGACGGCACCAGTGGAGGAACGCAAGACATTCGAGTGATACACACGACCAGCGATACGATCGTGGATGCCGTCCATGTGGCTGTGTTTCCTGATGGAGGTGGTGTCATTACCTACTGCAAGCCCTCGGGTGCATTTGTGCACACGCTGAACACGCAGTCTGGATTAGAACGGAAATTGGCGGGCTTGAGGTTGTCCTCGTGTTTACACGATTGAAGTTGATTGTGGCACAGTATACCAGGCCCAACCTACGCAATATTGCAATTTGCTAATATCAAAGAAATGTTTTCATGCAATTTATGGTCAAGTTGAGGCGGTAATATATGCAAGTGCGTTGGTTTTATCAAGTGACTTCGTAGTTTCCTCAAATCTATGAGTAATAACACAGCGAGAATCGATGTGAAAGCTCCTTTGTACTTACACTGTACTGTTGTCCATGCATGTGATCAGCTTCACCCTGCCTCGGTGAATGCGTTTCAAGTACTACGTACCCGTAGTAGTGTACTCAATTCTTCATCACGGTCTATAAATAGGTTGCCTTTGCCGCTCTAAAAATAGAATGGACGGTCGCTGATTGGTGGAGATACTGCCGAGATCTGTTGCGAATTGACTTGATTTTAGTATACGTGGCCCACTCAGGTCGAATATCTTCCGACCTGGATATATTAATATTAGCGTTTATCTAGGTATTTGTATCCAGTAATAATTCACCATTTTTGAATTGTCGCAACAATCCCCACAAGGCGTTTCTTCTGCTCGAGAATCGCCACAACTCGGTTCTGACGGTCATTTCCGAACCCCGTCCGTCACTGCGATGCCGTCGTCGCCAACACACTCGTCCATCGCCATGGTGCTGATGAACTTTAGCAAGGTGGAGGAGGACAAGACCATCGCTCCCTCGTCTTCGGACGCTAACAGTAAGGTGCTTCGTCCGCATCCACCGTTCAAGCGACTTAAGCCAGGCGAGCAGGACAGGCCCAAAGTGGAGAATGCACCCACGGGTCAACGCGCCATCTCCATGGAACAGATTCGCGTGAACATCATGAAGCGACGAGAGAAGTTGACCCAGGAGAAGCACGAACGATCTCTCATGATCGACACGATGCATCTCCTACGCGCAACTGAGTACCACCACCGGCGGTTCCGAGCCCACAAATCCACCCCCACCGTCATGCTGGCACCTCGAACTGAAGTGTCCCCATCCTCGTCTTCTGTCGTGCCGCCCATGTCCATGCATGCCATCGCGGCCAAAATCCCGCGCTTTCCAAGTCTGTATGTGAGAGACGACGACATCGTGGGTTCCGCCGAGGATGCTGCCGCGGGTTTGTTGTGTCGATATTCCACGGGGAAATGTCCACACTTTCGCGCACAAAAGACAGACGGCACGTACTTGAGCCTGTGCCACATGCATCGCATCCGGGCCAACGCCAACCAACGCAAGTTAGACCGAAAGAAGATACCTACTCGAGGCTACCGGTCAGAAGATCCACAGACAGCCCCGTCGTCCTCGTCAAGCAGTGGCAACAACGACAGTCCCCGCAGCACCACTAGTTCGTCGTCACTCCCGCAAGATGCATCGTACTCTAAGGATTTGGTGACCCTCGTGCGCCGCATATTACAACCGACCCATAACCGACCCATCAGCACCAGTAAGAACCAACGCCGACAACACATGGACGACACTAGCAGTTGCAGTAGCGACGACACTACGTAAGACTTTATGTAAACGCAAAACATGCACGTTTAATTGAGCTGGTCAACATGCCAATAAGCATGGAGTATGCTGCCCTGTTGACATGAAAATGCATAAATATGCAATCGTAAGCAGCCGAGGGATCGATGAATCTACTTTTTGTACAAACCTTTTCTATCTATCGATTCTTTAATTTTGTGATTAACGTTACTATTAATATACAGTAGCTACGTATAGTATTGTCCACTTCCTAATTTTGCATGGTTCGTTCAATCGAGCACAAATAGAGCCGAGACATCTGATTGGCCATTATCCCACTTCGCCCTTTCCAGTAGAAACTCGAAAATGGATTGTAGCCAATCAGCGACAAGTAATTTCGGATTGACCAATGAGAGAGATTGGTGCTCGATTCGCTCGGCGAGATTCGATTGAAGGGGTCCGGAAATTCATACCGAATCTCCAATAGTAAGTTAGTTTTTATTGTGTGTTGTACTCAAAATTTCCTCCGGCGGTTAGTTGAATACAATCGCCGGACTTTCGAAATTTCATATACTAATAAAACTACTACTGGTAAGTAAGTTGAAGAGGTATCTTTGTGACTGCAATACTAGAAGCAATCTTTTTACCCAATCGTATTGCAACCTTCATATTTTATAGCCAATCATACTCCTTTGCTCGATTAGTTGGCGATCATCCCCAAATAGGCAAATTAGTGTGTGACTTCAAATAATGTAAATGACTTCACACATTGTACATACAAATCGACCGATGGATTTGGTGAAGCAGCGCAAATACTATTCAAATTTTGGCTGATAGTACAGTAACGTGAATAATAGTACTAATACTTCCTAGTACTACGTAGTAAGTAGTATTAGGCAACTTGAGTACGGGTAAACACATTTGTGGTGAAGAGAACGAGACACATTTGTACTAGTTAAGTGGTAGATACTGTAGGACATGATGGGAATCTCATGTGTATATGACCAAGAACACGAGCACAATCAACACGCCTGTGAGCATGAGGATGCCGCCGAGTTGACAAGTGTCTACAGGCCCATCGTGAACCACACCAAACAAGTCATCATGGGACAGACCTTTGGTTTTCAGCAGCCGACTCATGCGCGTCATGACAAAGTTCATTCGTTCCTGGGTATCGTCCACGTCCATTTCCATATCTTCGAGCATTCTACGCAGCACAATCGGGTCAAGGAGATCACGGCATGATCATCAGCACGCAGTTATATTGGTGGTGGTGTTAGTGGTGGTTAGGCACCTGTTTTGGGTCTTGATTTCCGCGTTGATGTCCACGGCGACGTGACCCAGTCGACTCACAGTCGTGTGCAGTTGATCTAAGTTCTCGTCCTGATCTTGCACGATTTGCTACAGACATGACCTTAGAGGCAGGAGTGGTGCATGCCGTTATGCACCTGCTGCCGCGCCTTTTCGTCCACGAGAATCGCGTTGCGATCGATGGTGGTCGTGGTGGTCGTGGTGGGGGACGACGCGGCGCTCTGTTGCGATGATGACGAAGTTCGCAACAACTATTGTCCGACGAATGTTCACATAATTAATGTAAGCATGACGGAAGCATAATACCCTGCGTTCATCCCGGAGCACGCGAGTCTTGACGGCGTCGGAAGACACTTCTGCGGAGATGCTCATGAGTTCCTACGTGTGCAGCCGTGGGTTAGCACGATCCACGGGAACGTCGAGGAGGTACATGGCGTGTAGAAGATACGAATGCCTTTCGCCCCGACAGTTCGACGCGATCGATGTGCGCGTACTTGGTTCGGTCGCTCTCGATCGCTCGGATGCTTTGCTCCAGGAAGCCCAACGACCGCTCCGCCGACGCCACTTCTTTCTTCAAGTCCTCGGTGGTTTTGGGGAACTTGTTTGTCGGCGAGCCACCGACGTCGTTCCATAGTAGTTTCCACCGCTTGTGCGTGTGATGGATCGACGACACCTTGGTCTCCAGCTCCCTACATGGGATTAGAGTTGCGGCCTTCGTCGCACATGTGTTGGACGCACTCCTTGAATACGTAGTATGGATCTCCACTAGCTGATGCACCTCCTCCGCCGACGCTACTTCCAACCAACGATGTCTGCATGCTTCAATCGCTGTCGTCGTCAGTACTGCGATCAAGGCGTTTTGTTCTTCCGTTCGAAAATCCAGCATCCGGATATATCCGGACATCTTTAAAATGAGAAACCTACACACAGAAATGTATTCCAACCTGCGCAACCAATTAAATTGCACAACCCCCCACGACGATATCAGATAACGTCACAAATAATTGTATTTTTGGTCAAGAATTAACAAATAAAAATTTGGAGAAGCAGGGTATCGATCCCTGTACCTCCCGCATGCTAAGCGGGCGCTCTACCATTTGAGCTACATCCCCATCAACGGCATTTCCCCCGTCGACAACGGCCATACTTTTGTCGAGCGTATCATGCGCAAGGCAAACATTGTCGCATTACAAGAGACGAAACTGAAAGACAGCCATCACCTGTCCACTTTCACCTACCACATTCAACACGCTCTCGGGCACGGGAAATGCTTCATTGCCGTGAATGACCCCCGTGCCAACCCCGATTATGTCCCCGCGCTAAATGAGGACATAGCGCATCGTAGCGGTGGCGTCGCCCTGGTCTTTGACGACACAGTCCCCCGGCATATGACCGAGCTCGACGTCGCCTACAAATACATGGTGGTCAATACCCATTGGCAGGAGACCCCTGTATACTTCCACTGCGTATATGCACCTGTTCAACCAACAGAACGGGTCGCATTTTACGACAGTCTACCACGCGACTTTCCAGAGGACAGCATACACGTAGTGATGGGAGATCTCAACCTACCATTTGACCTGTATCTTGACGCGGACAAACCACACCACGTACATACCGTGGGCCGAATCAACTGTTTGGAGTGGCTTGCAGCCCTACGTGTGACCGACGCTTGGCGCATGCATCACGATGAGGATCGTACCTATTCGGGGCCACACAAAACGACCCGCTTAGACTATATCCTTGCCGATACACACCTTGTCAGAGACTGCTACGTCTCAAGCGACTACAAACGGCCGGACGCACACGTAGCTGGTGACCATGCGATCCACACACTCGTGCTAGAGGACACACATCAAACGATGGGGAAAGGATATTGGAAACTGCCGAAGGAACTCCTATAGTACCCTCAGGTGCGAGAGGCCATCGCGACGGAGGCTTCAAGACTCCTCGTCGTCCTCCGCGACGCACAAAACCCAGGCGTTGTGTGGCATGCTTGGAAGAAACGTACACGGAGGTTCCTCCAAGAAGCCCACCGCCACGTCAAACCGCATTTTTTACGAGAAAAGACAGCCTCCGCCGTACGCTTGGCGGAAGCGCGGCGCCTACACAGCGAGGGGTTGTCAAATCTCGAAGATATCGAGGAGGAGGAGAAACTTTTCCTCGAATCGGAGGACTT
>NW_009798344.1:186699-188156 GCF_000520075.1 Aphanomyces astaci | reverse complement strand
TCTCGGGCACGGGAAATGCTTCATTGCCGTGAATGACCCCCGTGCCAACCCCGATTATGTCCCCGCGCTAAATGAGGACATAGCGCATCGTAGCGGTGGCGTCGCCCTGGTCTTTGACGACACAGTCCCCCGGCATATGACCGAGCTCGACGTCGCCTACAAATACATGGTGGTCAATACCCATTGGCAGGAGACCCCTGTATACTTCCACTGCGTATATGCACCTGTTCAACCAACAGAACGGGTCGCATTTTACGACAGTCTACCACGCGACTTTCCAGAGGACAGCATACACGTAGTGATGGGAGATCTCAACCTACCATTTGACCTGTATCTTGACGTGGACAAACCACACCACGTACATACCGTGGGCCGAATCAACTGTTTGGAGTGGCTTGCAGCCCTACGTGTGACCGACGCTTGGCGCATGCATCACGATGAGGATCGTACCTATTCGGGGCCACACAAAACGACCCGCTTAGACTATATCCTTGCCGATACACACCTTGTCAGAGACTGCTACGTCTCAAGCGACTACAAACGGCCGGACGCACACGTAGCTGGTGACCATGCGATCCACACACTCGTGCTAGAGGACACACATCAAACGATGGGGAAAGGATATTGGAAACTGCCGAAGGAACTCCTATAGTACCCTCAGGTGCGAGAGGCCATCGCGACGGAGGCTTCAAGACTCCTCGTCGTCCTCCGCGACGCACAAAACCCAGGCGTTGTGTGGCATGCTTGGAAGAAACGTACACGGAGGTTCCTCCAAGAAGCCCACCGCCACGTCAAACCGCATTTTTTACGAGAAAAGACAGCCTCCGCCGTACGCTTGGCGGAAGCGCGGCGCCTACACAGCGAGGGGTTGTCAAATCTCGAAGATATCGAGGAGGAGGAGAAACTTTTCCTCGAATCGGAGGACTTGTGGAAATTATACTTCTCTGACCTCAACTTTGACGTCCACGCGAGCAAGAATGAGCGCTCCACGACCCATTTCTTCCGTCCACCGACCAAAGTCCTCTACAAAACTCCCGTAAGATCAGTGAGACAACGCGATGGGACGTTGTTGTCAGCCCCGGACATCATCCAAAAAGAATTCGTCGCCCACTGGACGGGTGTTATGCGTGAGGATGACCCCACTCCTCCAAATCGAGCCACACGCCGTCGTTTCCTTCGTGTCCTACGGAGAAAATTAACAGTCGAGGATAAGAATGCCCTTGAGGAGAACGTTACCGGGACAGACCTTCAGACCAGCATCGAAACCATGGCCCCACACCGCACACCAGGCCCCGACGGGTTTTCTGCCTGCTTCTACCAGGTGGCACCGGCGGTGTTTGGTGAAATCCTGGCTATCGTTTTCAACTATCAGTTGAACCGAGGCACATTATTGAAATGCCAACGTACCAGTGAGGTTGTGTTGCTGTTCAAGAAGAACGACCGTGCAGACCCTGGCA
>NW_009798344.1:168480-182721 GCF_000520075.1 Aphanomyces astaci | reverse complement strand
CAGGTGATACCACACTATTTATTGGTATTTAGGAGCAAATACTGTACAGCAGTAGAATCACAAGGTTGATAGAACTGTAGGGTTCAAAGTCAAATACACCCCGATGTACAGTGAGCTACATCCCCACACATGCTTTTGAATTGGCACTAGGAATTAGCTGAGCCCATTGGGCAATATTAGGATTAGGATAAAACCTAATGCAGTCCTATTTGACACTGAGCTACATCCCCAATCATGGTTAGAATATCCTGGTCGTCCTTCCAATTGATGGTATCGAACCCACCATTGTAGGTCCGAAGGACCTCAAAGAAATTCGCGGTCGCAAACTCCGACAGTGTTTTCGGCGGCGAGCGATGCGGTCCATTCCGCTTCCGACGCCACGTCCACTTCCATGGACATATGTGTATCCGTAAAAGTGTCCTCGGCGTCCATGTCTACCTCCCCCTCGTCCTCGAATACACTAACGTGCTCGCTAGGGGCTGATCGAGATGAGTGGGATGGCTCTTCGGGCCGAATGGAACGTTGAATAGAGGATTGGAATGGCCGTGGGGAAGGTACAATGTCAGAGTTACTACTCTCGGTTGTCTCCGTGTTTTTCCTTGATTGCGTAGCATTCGTGACTTTTTGTGCCTTTTTCGGCGCGGCCACAGTGGTATTTAGAAGCCCCGAGAGTTTTGTTGTATTCGTGTCAGCGATATCGCTATCGTCTGTTTCCTCGCGTTACCGCTTTGCCTCGATGTCGACACAATGCGTTGACCCTCCGTTAACACTGCGGAACGCGGTCCCCTTAGTGCCTTTGAAGTACACGCGGTAATAGAACCTCTGGTACTTAATTTGGTTGATGGGTTCTCCGTTTATCTGCAGTTGGGCAGGGATCGCCGCATCCGTGAAGTAGACACGCCATGTGTTCGTGTGGCATCCAGTTCCAGGAAGGACCGCACAAACGCTGTGGTAGACCACATCCACGCCGAGCTGGGTCAGCTTGCGGTAGAATTGCGTTGCGTCAAAGTTGTCACGGATTCCAGTATTGTCCATGAAACAAAGAGAGTCCAATGGCTGCTCCTCGTGCACAGGGATGATGTATTTTTTGCCCATAATGGACAGGTACTGTCCTCCAAGTGCTTTGAGGGCATTGGAAGATGTCACTGAAACCATAATTCCACCACGTCCGAGTCGAGTGACTTGGACGAACTCAGACAGTAGCGACTTCACCGTGTCAGTTTGCGTACTAGCAAACAGCGAGGACATAATTGCCTCGTGCGACTGGTTAGCAAGCGCGTCACCAGTATCAACCGTGAAACGAGCCATGGCCACCTTTGGGGTGTAGGGCCTAGCCAGGTTGATCTTTGCAAGAATGTCCACGCGATCTGTCAGCTCAAAAAGGATCGCTTCGATGGCGTCGGCTGGGGTCGGGACAAATGCAGCCTTGGTGTGCTGCTTAGCAGCAGCAGTGAACCCACGAATGACCTTATTGTAGTCCAGTGGATTGCGGTTAGCACCGCTCGAGGCTGCAGGTCCAGAAAGTGCAGGCGGTGTCGACTGTACTTCGGTTGCGTTAGCCAATGGGGAAATTCCAGGAATTATCCCTGCGTTTTGATCACCGATTGGCTGGGGTCGACCAACGTCAAAATTCCCAATTGGTTGGTTAAATTCGGAATTTCACAAATCGCGATTACTGATTGGTTGAAATTCCAAATCAGAGCTCGCAACACGTAAATCGAAGTTTCCATCTTCGAATTCGACAGGCAACAACGACGGCGTTGGCGGCATCGACGGCGGCAGCGGCGTGGTGCGCGACGGAGCCACCGGTCCAGGTAGACATGTAGGCTCGCTGGCCCGAGTACGAAGGCGCTGAGGACCAGGCGGAGGCCAATCGCCACCAGTGGACGAGTGGGCTGCCACGTCGGCATCGTCAGGCGGCGCGGCGGTCGGCGGCAACCGCAAAGTCGAGGCAGATAGTTCCAGGAACCATGGGACTCATTGGGACCTTGGAGTAGGTCTCCTGAGTGGTTCCCAGAGGGTTCAAGCAGCGGGCGTGGGTTGGGGGCGGTGGAATTGCGAGCAGCGTACGACATGATCGACCGATAGGAAAGGGTACGTTTCTACTGACTACGACAGGCGAGGCTAATAGAAAAGTGGGGGGATACCTACGTTCCAACCGAGAATTCTGCCAGAGGAACAACGAAACCAATGCATCACTACGATGCAAGTGATCGACAACAATGTGACGTTCGACGTCGAATTAATGACGATTGGGCGACTACATTTGATACTCGAGGACTCAATCGAACTGCTCCAAACCGAGGACCTCGCGGACATGGAACGTACCTTTGCTGAGGCTGTTGCGGACGGTCTCGGTAGCATAACGGAACATGTGAACACAGGCCAAGCGGACAAAGTCTGGGCCCAGGTGCAAAAGAAGCACCTGTAGGCCAACGTGACGCTGCATGGCATGGCTGTCTCGGACCCTACAATGTTTGAGTCGGTAATCCAGCTGCACACATGGCAGCGATGGTTTGCAGCATCAACCGACACAAATGTACAATCATTCTCGAATACGTACAAGCAATTGTATGGGAGTATAAAGCTTGGGTTTGCCCAACTGTACTACCACCACCGTGGGGAGATCAAAGCTGGCACTGCCGCAGGGTCGACGGAACCCTTGACATCCACACAAATCCTGGTGGAGGATGCTCTATCACTATTCGAACTTTGGTTGAGTATCATGGCGCCTACCTTTTTCAAACGCGACGCGTGGGTGTTGTGCTTGACGGGAAAACCTGTCATTTGGCTCACCACAGGCACCGCGCGTCTACTCACTCCGAACACATTGCTGCTAATTCTGCGCTCGGCACTGGGGAACAGTGTGTTGCAACGTTTGGTGAGACACTTACCTGACCACGCCCTGGTACAACAGCTAACGGTCATGTCCGAATGGACTCACGTTTATGGGGAAGATCAAACGCTGTCGGTACGCCAAGAAGGAACAGACCGCGTCCTGCGCTTGGTCCAACTGGGTCTATCAGGCCTAGCCAGTCGGGGCTAAGTTCCGCCTACCGTCCTACCGCAATCACCCCATCCCGTCCATGAAACTCCTTACCTGTAATGCCAATGGCATCTCGCCTGTTGATAATGGCCACACTTTTGTCGAACGCGTCGTGCGTGGGGCAAACGTCGTAGCGATACAAGAAACAAAACTCAAGAACAGTCATCACCTGTCCACATTCACCTACCACATACAACACGCAATCGGACATGGCAAATATTTCATTGCCGTGAATGACCTGCGCGTTCACCCCGATTATATCCCCGCCCATGGTGACGACCCAGCGCACCGCAGCGGTGGTGTTGCGCTGGTGTTCAACGACACGGTCCCTGGGTTTCACGACCTCCGCCACATGTCGGAACACGACGTCGCCTATAAATACATGGTGGTTAGCACGCAATGGCAGGAGACACCCGTATACTTCCACTGCGTATATGCGCCTGTTCGAACGGCAGAACGGGCCGCGTATTTTGACAGCCTACCACGCGACTTCCCTGAGGATAGTATTCATCTGGTCATGGGAGATCTGAACCTACCGATGGATTTATACCTCGACGTGGAACGTCAACATACCCGACCACAACGTGGGTCGAGTCAACTGTCATGAGTGGCTTGCAGCGCTTCGGGTGACGGACGCGTGGCGTATGCGCCATGACGACTCCAGGACCTATTCGGGACCACATAAACGGACCCGATTAGACTACATCCTTGCAGATACGTACCTGGTACGAGACTGCTCCGTCTCAAGCGGTTATCAACGGCCGGATGCGCATGTAGCGGGAGATCATGCGATTCACACGCTAGTCCTAGAAGACGTACATCAGACCATGGGTAAAGGGTATTGGAAAATGCCGAAAGAGCTAGTATAGTACCCCCAAGTGCGAGAGGCAATCGCGACAGAGGCATCGCGATTACTTCATTACATTCGTACCGCACATAATCCTGGTGTCGTGTGGCACGCCTGGAAGAAGAGAACCCGGCGGTTCCTGCAGGACGCCCATCGCTTTGTCAGATCACACTACATGCGGGAAAAGGCGACCGCCGCAGGGAGATTGACCGAAGCGCGGCGCCTACACACTGAAGGTCACTCTACAGACCAAGAATCTCGCGGAGGAAGAGAAAATCTACGTTGAGACAGAGGATTTGTGGAAGTTGTACTACTCTGACCTTAAATTCGACGTGCATGCGGGCAAGAATGAGCGTTCAACGGCCCATTTCTTCCGCCCAGCGACTAAACTGCTCTACAAAACACCAGTTAGATCAGTGAATCAACGCGATGGAACAGTGTCGACGGACCCGGACGCCATTCAACGTGAATTCGTGGACCACTGGACACGCGTCATGCGTGACGACGATCCCGCCCCACCGAATCGCGCTGCCCGCCGCCGCGCTTCCTGCGAGTCCTACAAAAACGTTTGACAGCGGAGGATCGGGACGCATTGGAGGAGGACATTACCGGATCAGAGCTACAACGCAGCATTGAAACAATGGCGCCACATCGTACACCGGGACCTGACGGGTTTTCCGCTTGCTTCTACCAGGTGGCTCCTGCGGTGTTTGGAGAAATCCTGTCCATTGTTTTCAATTTCCAACTGAATCGTGGCATAGTTTTGAAATGTCAGCGTACCAGTGAGGTAGTGCTGCTGTTCGAAAAGAACGACCGGGTCGACCCTGGTAACTACAGGCCGATTAGCGTGATGCCTGTAGAGGTCAAAATCCTCTGTCGTGCGCTTGCTCACCGCTTGTCCTCGCTACTTCCACGACTCGTGCGGCCGGCCCAAAAGGGCTTTGTCCACGGGCGGCGGCTACACGACCGCACAGTGTTCATGTTAGACCTACAACACACGTGCACAGTGCGCAACCAGGAGGGATATGCTGCCTTCCTGGACTTTGCCAAGGCATACGACCGTGTCTCGTGGACCTACCTGTTTGACACGTTGGACACGTTTGGCTTTGGACCTAAGTTCATGGCATGGATTAGACTGTTGTATACGAATCCATTGGTACACCTACGAATCAACGGGATAAAATCGACGCCGATAGATCCCAATCACGGGGTGAAACAGGGCGACCCGCTGTCGTCGCTGCTCTTTGTATTGACACTCGAGCCACTCAACCAACTCCTACACAATCACGAGGAGTATGGAATAGAATTAACCATGGACCACACCGCGACGACGCTGATATTCGCCGACGACACGACCTTGTTGGCGGCGCGCATTGCTCACCTACAAGCGCAGCTGGAGTTAGTCAACCAGTACTGCGCTGTGTCAGGAGCCAAACTGAACATAGACAAAACGGCGATTCTGGTGTTAAACTCCAACTAACCAATACCGTTCGTCCATGGCCTGTCGTTCGCCGCGTCTGGTCGGCCGATTCGTTACCTCGGCATCTTGTTGGGACACAACCTACCAGCGGGATACCAAATTAACAGACTCACAGATAAACTATACGAAACCTTTCGTATCTGGGGTTGTCGCGCGCGCACACTGAACGGCTGACGCCTGCTGGTCCAGACAGTTATCCTGTCCATCTTGTGGCACTTCACGGCAGCGGTGGTCGTGCCGCCAAAACAGATCGCACCCTGGCAATCGCTGGTGAACAAATTCATCCAGAATAGAGTTGTGGACCCTACACATAAGACTGTATCACTGATGCAAGCGGACATCAATATGATAAGTCAGTAGGGTGGCGAGTACCTCATATCTCGTCCATCATCGCGAAACAGACAATCAGTGGGCATGTTTAGCACACGGAATGTTTGATGCAGCACTCGAACCGGGTAATCGACCAGATCGGTTCGATTTCTTGCACTATCGACCCAAAACGCGCAGCGCTGCCCACCGCATCGCAATGGTGTCTCCACTATGGAATGATATCTGGAAAACATGGCAGTGCCTTCCAGTGGATAAACGCATCCAATCCAAACCTACACTGGCACAACTATGTGAGATACCGGTCTGGCGTCAAACTAACCCGTTGTTCCGCGTCCTCCCGCACGAAGCGGCCCATCGATCACCCTTCTCTCATCCTTTCGCCATAAGGGCAAGGAGTGGTATAAACACATGATGAGATCGGGTTTTCACTGTCTAAAGGATTTTCTTACCCCTGCTCGTACGTGGCCAACTGCCGACGAGTTCGACGACATCGTTGTACCTGCAATAAGACGATTGGAGTATAATGAACCAGTACCATACTCACTGGCACCAGTATACCGCCGACTTACCATCATCGCACGGCAAGTCTATGACTATGCGGGCCATGAATTTAAACATGCCGTACCACTCGAGGTCCCTTGGCGTCTTCCGTTTAACGCGTCCTACCAGGATACGATAACGGAATTTCGGGAATGGTCGGCAACATATCAAATGGGCGTGTTATAACCCACCCGTAACCACCCCATGCTAAGTGCACACGGCACTATGGAGAATGTGGCAACGTACCTTAAACTGTTCCGCCGCTCTGTCGCTGTCGCCACTCCCATGCAGGCTGATGTTTGGAACCGTCTGCAATACCGTGTCCTGGCGGTGGGCTACTGTTTCTACTACATGTAGTTAGTAAATCCCAGTTGCATACAATGCCCCTATCGTGATTACCACGCCGTCGAAGCTATCGAACATGCCCTGCGCACCTGCTCCCACGTCAAGCCGCATTGGGACATCGTGTCCACTCCTTGGCTACAATTTGGCCTGAGTTTCGAATGTATGTACATTCTGGATATAACCAAACTACAACCTGCCCAAGACTGGTCCCATGTGGCCACCGAGCTCATTGTACTGTGAACGATGCTCGCCGGTGGCGTGCTGAGACACTTGTCGATCTACCGCAACACAGTGAAGCACAATCTCCATATACCGTCCGTGCTGGAACTTGTTCTGCTCAACTGGTCTGCCCAAGTACGCCGTCACATTCAGCTACCGTCGACAGTTGACGACGAACGAAACCGCTTCCAAGCCATCTTCAACCGCCTTGTTCAAGACCCCAGCTACCGCGGTTTCTGGACAAAATATCCGCTCCAATTATTGGTCAATCCATTGACGAGGCGCTTACCTCTCAAGTGACACCGCTCTATTTATTTTAGGAAATACTGTACGGCAGTTGTACCACTAGGTTGATAGACCTGTAGGGTTAAAAGTCAAATACACCCCGATGTACAGTGAGCTATATCCCTAATACGAAGGTACCGCTAGTCCCTATGTCCCTGCCATGCTAGAGCTCGTCCTCCTGCAGTGGTCTCTACAAGTCCGTCGGCATGTACAGCTTCCAACGACGCTGGATGATGAGCGAACTCAAATCCAGACCGTCCTGCGCCATTTGGTCAACATCCAAGTTACCACGGTTTCTGGTCAAAATATCCCCTGCACTTTTCGTCAATCCGCTACTTCGGGGGTTACCGTTCAGGTGATACTACACTATTTATTGGTATTTACTGTTAGGAACAATACTGTACAGCAGATGAATCACAAGGTTGATAGAAAGAACTGTAAGGTTAAAAGTCAAATACACCCCGATGTACAGTGAGCTACATCCCCGTCGATACTAATATCCATATTACATTTGATCACTATCAATATTAGTAGTATTAATACATATTATTACATACTACGTAGTACTAGTACGTATTAATACATAATATCATAACATATTATCATACGTATAGCTAGCATTACGTATGATACTAGTATTATGAACATGCACATGATGCTCCTTTAGAATGGCTGAGGGTGCATGTGGTAACATTTCAAAAATAATATTCCATTTTCTCGCAAAATGGGATTAACCAAAATGCCATTTTCAAAATAGCGGTAAAATGTCTATTTTGTAATACAGAACTATAATAGTATTGCGTTTTGGACCGCTTCAACGAGTAAATCGCTCGTGGAATTGTTGGATTTGGGTTAAATCTCTTCCAGAGAGACATGTTTCCATTTTGATCAGATATGTTGAATTCGGCCCCAAAATGGCGTTTATGGACTGAATATCGTAATATTTCATGTTGCCAGACAGGCCCTAAAGCTTGAAACTCTATGCTAATAATCAATTGAAGCCATTTTATAACCTGTTCCGACTAAAACTAACAGTGCACCTTTTGCATAATGGGCCAGCAGATTAACGTTATACTAATCCCTCTAGTTTATGTATTCGTGGAGCAGGAGGCAGGTAGATCAGAGCTTTCATACCAGTGTCTATCTACTAAGATTATACAGATACTTAATAGTAATATAGCAAGCTACGGTAGCTAAAACATGCTTCTCCATTTTTGTTTCTAGGCGGGACGATGAGTGTTGGTCGCTAGTTTATAATTCGTATTGGTCGGTGCACTGTACAGTACATACTGTATACCGATTGTCAAAACAACTTATTCAGGACATCGAGGTCGTCGGGGATGTCCTTTGTGATGTGGGGCGGCGGCAGGTCTACCATTGAGATCATGGACCGCCGTCGTCGCTGTGATAACCTCGTCACACTCTCGTGCCGCTTGAGATGGCCCGGCAGCAAGATGGTTTCTGTCGGTCCTTGAAGCCGTTCGCGTCCAGGACGCACATCTTGGAATCCATCCATGGACCTCGACAAAGAAGGCGATGCTGTTGCTGCCATCATGGTCGAGACGGGTCGAAGGGTGGGAGAGAAACACTCGGGCGCTAAGGGCGTGCCCAGACATGTCCGACACAGACTCAGCATCACCGGTCCGTGCTTTAGCGGCACCGCCTTCTTCTCGACGCATCGGGCACACACGATTTCCCCGCACATGCGGCAGTTGTCTGGGGTTCTACCCCCGAGGAACCCGAATGAATCGGCCCCACATACATGGCATTCCATGCCGAGGCGGTAGTTTTTCACTTGCAGGTCGCTCAAGATGAAGTCGGAAATGCGGCCCAGTTGGCGACTCTCAAAGAACGACTGCATGCGACCTAGCGCGTTGCCCCAGTTTTTCAATGTACTGTGCGCCATGAACGGCCGTGACCGACCCTTGAAGGCCACTTGCAGCACGTAGGTAGCATGCACACCACCCCGGTCCGGCAGCTCTGTGAACACGTACCCCGATGCGTAAATGCCGCCGCGGACGATGTCGTACACGGACGTGTCGAGCGGCGGCGCGCCGTCAAGCGTCACCGAGTGCGTACACGAGATCCACGTCGGCCGGTCATTCACGGTGCGGAGCTCGCGGCTCTGCACGTACACGAAGTCGCGGTCACGCATCACGGCACTCATGCTCTCGATCATGGCCCAGTTCAACGTCAGATTGTCGTTGATCTTCATGAGCAGTTGGGATCCGCGCACGTGGGTTTCCGTCGCTTTGGCGAACTCGTGGCTGTCCTTCGTGCGCGAGATGCGCGACAGCATGATGTCCTGGATGTCGTCGAGACTCGCGTGCAGGGTCGCAGACACGCACAACGTCATCACGTCCTCGTTGGTTGACTTGGGCGGCATGGTTGTGTAGTGGAGCGCGCGGCGGTTGTCGGGAGGGTTGCAGGCCGCCGCCATGTGCAGCAGTTCCTGCATGCTTCTCTTGCATACGACGCGGAGTTGGTCTGCTTGCGTAAGGGATACCTTCGGACGGAAGCCAGGGTTGATCGCCAACATGTTGTGCGATCGGGACAGTGAGCTATAATGTCCGATTGCAATGCTGCTGGATCGTCGAACGAGTAATGGTGTGACGGGTTGATGTCATCCAAAGCATCGGTTTAACGTCATATCTTCATGCTTTATACGGATGGAATTTGGCCCAAATTCGATAGATTTAGTTGATCAGATGGTCAATTAATTCGAGTATAGAAATATTGGCCAATAGGATCGTTCTATTCACCCATGCTTGATGGTTGCATCAGCTACTACGTATTAATAGTACCTCGAAGTACAAATGTTAGTATTCGTCTTCCAGGTCTAAACTTCGGCAACCAAATGTTGGGTTCCAAGGCCGTGAAGCTAAGGCCACCCATACGTCGAGACAAGTTTCGACAATGCATTTGTAGAGGAATCTGGCGAAATACTAATTTAAGGAATATAATTCCAATCTAATGTCGAAAATTGATGTACCGAAAACTCTCTATTGTTCTTTTACCCAATTTTTGGCTTCGCCAAGCCTATCGATTGCTTGTTTGTACTGACTTTTGTATGTAAAACTCGTCCCGTGTCACACTAATATTGGTCGAAGAGTGATTTGATTGGCTACTTGATTAGTTTTTGATTGGTCGATCGATTGTCTTGCTACAGTACCGACGGATGTCATCTAAAAACTTCCAACTAGCCAAATCGAAGCGTGGAGGTTTTATTATTTAACGTACAATTAATGTAGTTAAACCCAAAAGTCAAATATGTTACAGTAAATACCTACCGTATTTCATGCGATTTATCACTGCAGTGGAGGTTAAAGGTCCCAACTTCCTCCAGATATTATATACGGATAAGTGTCACATACAAAAATCAAGATATGGCCAAATATCCAAGCGCCCATGTAAAATATCGCTAGGTTAAATATCTATTTCTGGACCAATTCATCACCAAATTTGAATCTGAGACGTAGAATGTCTTCACCACAGTGAGATCTGTCGATTCTACGTCTCAATTTGCTGAAAAATTGAGTACTTTAGTTAAGTACTGGAGTATGAAATAGAAGTCAGAAAATTTTGTGAAAAGTTGGTTATGATGCACCATACTGTTCACATGTCAGTACGAGTATACTATATTACTAATGTTAGTAAAGTACTGTATTGTACTACGTAGTATTAGTAAGTATTGCTGCACCAAGACAATTGATTACATGACATTTAAATGTCAGGATATTGGTTTACAAACACCAAGTCAAATATAAAAAGACAACTTCCATTTGCACTGGAAACTTATTCGTCGAAAATCTAGTCATTCTGGCTGCATGTTTCGAGCGTCTTTGGGGATGTGTGACGTAGCTCCGTTTATCGAGATACCCCATTGAGACAGCAGAAACCCCATGTACAGTTTAATCCCCAACCTGTCAACCTCGTTTCAATATATAACGTCAATAGTTATTCTGATACTAATAAGACTATCATGGCTACTCGTGGGTTAAGAACTGCAGGCGCTGCCACACCATCTGCACCGTGTGCGGCCGCGCGGTGCCCCCGTGAGTGTGGATCACTTGTCTGATGGTGGTCTTGACCAGGTCGGGACTCCATGACTTGGGCAGCACGCCAAATTGGCTCAAAATCCACTCGTCTTCGTCTTCCGTCCAACAATCTAAGCACCATACATCATTATCGAAGAAATCGGCAGACGATCGACCGACCAATCAAAACCCAGAATTCGAATCAAATGGCCAATCAAATTCTCCCTTCAGAACCAGATGAATAAAGTGCGACTTCAATTAGTGTGTAGGGCGACAACGCTTCACATTTACACTGTCAGTACACATCATCATCAATGGAGTTTGGCGAACCAGCACAAATGTCCAAACTTTGGCTGAAACGACAATATATACATATATCCCAAATACCATACTATCCACCTTCAAAATAGATCCATCCAGTAATCCTATATATAAGCCTGGAATGTATATATCCCCTACACGAATCGATCCACTCTTTATCCAATACGAATATTTATATACATATATACAAATAAATAAATCAAATAGTGAATACTATATATATATATATATATAAACCATGACATATATATATATATATCGAAAGACTCATCACAGTACCTAACGGCATTTGGCCACGGAGGTACTTGAACGCGACGCGGGGATTGCCCGAGCACGAATACAATGCATGGGTCACGACGTGACGTGGCATGCCCGTCGTCGTGGCGAGTAATTCCGTCATCCGATCTACTTGCTCGTCTGAGGCAATTCCTCGGGCCACCGGCGTGAATGCTGTATTCACTCCCGGTGTCGCAGATGAAGCCAGTTGGTCGATGGGGGTGACGTTTTGCAAAGTTGTGGACGATGAACTTGTACAAGGTGGTGACGTGCGTCTGGTAGCACCCGTGGAAGACTGTTCAGGTGTGAAAGAACGCGCGCGTGGCGTGTGAGATGCTGTATCTGGCGATTCTGCGACAACGTTAAGAGGTGGGGCCTCAAGGGGCATCGGTCGCGGCGACTGGGAAGGCGACGACGAGACGTCGATCACGTCGGGTGGTTGAGGTATCGAGCTGGCAGTGGTAAACAGATTTGGCAAGAGGGTGTCCAATGACGGGGATGGCCTCGGCGGTGGAGATGACGGCGATGGCGGGAGATTGGCCGACGGAGGTTGCGCTGCTGCTCGGGGTGGACTCGGTCGATGCGACGCCAGGAGGTTCGTCTATTATTCACAAATATGCGATAACGTGTATCAGATCTATGGGGAAGCGCCATGCCGTGGGTAGTTACATAGTATATCTGCACGAGCGCATCTTTTTCCGCGGCGGTCTTGTGGATCAGTTGTTTGCGATAATGCTCGTGCATGCTTTCGGCCGAGTGCGACGTCACCTACGCTCGTAGTGTTAGCATGTTGTTCCTGACACCATCAAGACGGGTCGTCTCACACCTGGTTTCGTGCCGCCAGTTCCCAGAACGCTCGCGGTAGTTTCTGGTTGATGTCGCGCTTGCGATTCTACCAGTATGAAGATGAGGGAGATGTGTCTCTCGTTTGGAGGTAGGTACGTACCCGAGCAAAGGCCAACATGGCGCCGCGCTCGATGTTCGTGTATTGCCTGCGCCCGCCGCCATGAGGCGTTAACCGTCGTTGATGCGGTGGCGTGTCGGTCCAATCCGCCGTGAGCATGAAGCGTTCGCGATCCAACAACTGCCCCGCCGCGATGCACTCGGCGATGTAATCGATAGCCAAGTAATTCGGCGCACGTTTGAGAAGACGGACGCGCTCCATGAGCACAGTTTGGTGCGGCAAGTGCGACAACGTCCTCACCACCGTGCCTCCATTGGCCTATGGGACACCATGTGAAAAGGGCGAGGCCGATAATCTCACCCACCTCGATCAGATCCCGAGCATGCTTGCCCTCTTCATTGCGCACCGAAATGGCAAACTCCATGCCAGCAAACAGTCCCGCCGCCGCCGCTCCTTCCGCCACTTCAGCCATGATTCAAGTGGAAGTGAGGACAAAGTATGTCAACGGTGGCATTCAAACGGACCAATCATGAGCCTTGTAAAATGTTATGCCCAGATCCTTTCAACCAATCACAGTCGCGCAAATCGTGGGAAAAACCCTTCGCTACGATTATCCCTCCACCCAGTAATAATATTAACTGAAAGTTATCCACAACGTTCTGAGATATTTATCTTACTGTTTCGAAGTACTACACCATTTTTCAATTGACTTGGACATTTTCTCGATGGATTCGGACAGGTCACTATTGGATTTAGTGACGTGCCCATTCGAATGAATGAGTGCCCAATGGATTTGGTACCCATGTTCGGTGTGCCCATTGGATTTGGCACGGCCCCCTCGTGTGCCCATTCGATATGCCCATGTGCCTTATAGAATTGGTTTGTACCCAACCAAACAACCTTTAGATCCTTCAAAAGTGTCGTGCTTGCATTCAATTAGGAAAACTCAAAAATGAATTCAATAAATCATCCAAAGGATGAAAATAAAACATTTGCAAGGGTTCATAATGAACCGTCTTGTACGTGAACACCACGTTTGTCGAGTTCACGATGCAAAGTCGATGTGGACACCTGACACTTTCGAATGATCTAAAGGTTGTTTGGTTGGGTACAAACCAATTCTATAAGGCGCATGGGCATATCGAATGGGCACACGAGGGGGTCGTGCCAAATCCAATGGGCACACCGAACGTGGGTACCAAATCCATTGGGCACTCATTCATTCGAATGGGCACACCACTCAATCCAATGGTATATCAACCGAATCCATCGAGAAAATGTCCAAGTCAATTGAAAAATGGTGTAGTAACGTTAGTATACTATTCGAGATCCCTCGCTATAACGTCAGTCCCCACTACTACAGCCACTACTATAGCCACTACTAGAGCAACTACTAGAGCAACTACTACAGCAACTGCTACAGCCACTACTAGAGAAACTACTAGAGCAACGGTAGTATCTAATGCGATAGCATCCGCTTCACGACCTTCTTCTGCGTCAGGCTGGACGACCGCGTCAGGTCCGTTTCACCCGTCACATCCAGTACACTCAACTCCCCCCGGAGGTCCTACCCATGAAATATTACCATCATTCCGTGGATATATCACCATC
>NW_009798344.1:156753-168380 GCF_000520075.1 Aphanomyces astaci | reverse complement strand
GATGGTGATATATCCACGGAATGATGGTAATATTTCATGGGTAGGACCTCCGGGGGGAGTTGAGTGTACTGGATGTGACGGGTGAAACGGACCTGACGCGGTCGTCCAGCCTGACGCAGAAGAAGGTCGTGAAGCGGATGCTATCGCATTAGATACTACCGTTGCTCTAGTAGTTTCTCTAGTAGTGGCTGTAGCAGTTGCTGTAGTAGTTGCTCTAGTAGTTGCTCTAGTAGTGGCTATAGTAGTGGCTGTAGTAGTGGGGACTGACGTTATAGCGAGGGATCTCGAATAGTATACTAACGTTACTACACCATTTTTCAATTGACTTGGACATTTTCTCGATGGATTCGGTTGATATACCATTGGATTGAGTGGTGTGCCCATTCGAATGAATGAGTGCCCAATGGATTTGGTACCCACGTTCGGTGTGCCCATTGGATTTGGCACGACCCCCTCGTGTGCCCATTCGATATGCCCATGCGCCTTATAGAATTGGTTTGTACCCAACCAAACAACCTTTAGATCATTCGAAAGTGTCAGGTGTCCACATCGACTTTGCATCGTGAACTCGACAAACGTGGTGTTCACGTACAAGACGGTTCATTATGAACCCTTGCAAATGTTTTATTTTCATCCTTTGGATGATTTATTGAATTCATTTTTGAGTTTTCCTAATTGAATGCAAGCACGACACTTTTGAAGGATCTAAAGGTTGTTTGGTTGGGTACAAACCAATTCTATAAGGCACATGGGCATATCGAATGGGCACACGAGGGGGCCGTGCCAAATCCAATGGGCACACCGAACATGGGTACCAAATCCATTGGGCACTCATTCATTCGAATGGGCACGTCACTAAATCCAATAGTGACCTGTCCGAATCCATCGAGAAAATGTCCAAGTCAATTGAAAAATGGTGTAGTAACGTTAGTATACTATTCGAGATCCCTCGCTATAACGTCAGTCCCCACTACTACAGCCACTACTATAGCCACTACTAGAGCAACTACTAGAGCAACTACTACAGCAACTGCTACAGCCACTACTAGAGAAACTACTAGAGCAACGGTAGTATCTAATGCGATAGCATCCGCTTCACGACCTTCTTCTGCGTCAGGCTGGACGACCGCGTCAGGTCCGTTTCACCCGTCACATCCAGTACACTCAACTCCCCCCGGAGGTCCTACCCATGAAATATTACCATCATTCCGTGGATATATCACCATCATTCCGTGCGTCTGAATCTCAAGTACCGTTTCCATGTTGAGTTTCAGGTCGGGGCCGCGGTACCCCTTGCCCATGAGGTACGCGAGTTTGGTCACACACGACTCGATTGTCATATCGTACGACGTGATCACGCCCATTTGAAGCAACTTGATACCCGTCGCATACGTGTCCAATTGGGTTCTACCGTTTGAAACACGTAAATATATATATGTAATAGACTAATAATAATAATACATATCTCCCCACTTGACAAAGGGCAAAACGTTTGTATCGATCATTGACAGGAGGACAAGGTTTCATAAGACACATAGTCATATACATCATACCCCATATATATGACACAGGATTGTATTACAACTGTATACAATATTAACCATACATTCAACAAACGACCGCTTCCACACGATTTTTATATATATATATATATTGGATACCGTCCGTGGAGACACTGCGTGGTGACACACACGGCAATGTTGGCATCCAACGCGTGTTGGATGACTTGAAGGAATCCATCCTTCTTCAACGGAGCGTTGCCAGTGCCGTACAAGGCAAACACCTAACAAGTAAGTCCATGAGATTGCTAAGCAATCACGTGAGCAACTGTACCATGGCTTTGGCGCTGGCCCCAGGTTGGTCGCGCTTGTGCTTTTCAATATACGCCGTGATGCAGTCGTCGTCGAAGCCTGGGACCAAGTGGAACACGCAAATGTTGGTGTGAAGCTTTGTAAATGCGCTGAATCTAATCACGTCATCCACGAAAAGAGTGAGATGACAGCTGTAGATATATATATATATATATATATATATCGGTGAAAGGACGTTCGATGCAATATACGCATGTGGATATATATATATATAGATAGATCGATAGAAAAAGATTAGGTAAAACAAATATACACACATATATACTTGTATAGAGATATGTGTATATTTCCGAAACCGCATATATAAATAGTTGGACGGAAGCATGAGAGATGAAATGTATATGTATATATACACATCTATAGCCCCGAAACCCTGGATATATATATATATACAAATAGTTCGATGGAAGCATGCTATATGTACTGTCCATAACCCCGAAACCCCGGATATATATATAGTTCGATAGAAGAATGATAAATGACAAAAGTATACGTAGATATACATCTATATATATCAATGGAAGGATGAGAACTACAAGACTTTCTGCCGTTCCAAGATGTTCGTACCGGCGGCGAGGATACGGCAGAATGAGCCCATGTTCGAGAATGGTTTCGACGCCCGTCAAGGCCAAGACAGGATGGTTGGGCGAGTGGAACGCGTCCACGGCCATGTTGAACGTCTTGGTCGTGCGGTTGCCCCGCAGAAGTTTGTCGTTCGAGTAAATGCACACCTATGCACGTCGATGACGACTCTACGGGCAGATGATGCGAATGATGATGGACCTCTGGAATTTCGAGGCTCGCGGCGCACAGCACCGACATGATGAGGTTGCGCCGCGCGTCACTGTGAGGAAAATGCAGCGGAATCATCGCACCAGAGATCACGACCAGTTTACCCAAGCTTTCCAGCATGAACGACAGGGCGGACGCCGTGTACGCCATCGTGTCGGTGCCTTGAAGCACGACGAATCTACGCATGACGACGGAGGTGAGTGAAGGGCGTAACAAAGACATGGGACGGACCCGTCGTAGTCCCAGTAGTGCTCTTCAATCGTCTGTGCAATGCGACCCCAGTCGGCTGGCGACATGTCGGACGAGTCAATCGGGTCTTCCCACTCGATGATCGTGACTTTGGGCATCCCGCCAAACTTGAATTCGTCCATTTCCTTGACCTTTTGCTCCAGGAACCCCGACTTGGGATGAAGGGTGCCAACCGCGTCTGGAGCCATGCCAAATGTCCCGCCAGTGTACAAGATGAGCACGCGGGCGTCCGTGAGCACTTCATGCTTGTCACGTCCCAGGGAGTTCTTTCGCATCACGACCTTTTCAGGTTGCTGCAGGGCGCGCACTTCAAGCGGCGTCGGCAGAAGGGGCGGCGCTTCCTCTTGTGCTGATGCCATAGCTGCGCGGGAAGTGACCATACAATTCAAAAGGAAGTGTTATCCGGATATTAAGTCCGGATAATTGTACCATTTGAGTGCCAATTGACAAAAAGACTGCCATTAACCAGAAAAAGCAAGGTGAAATAGGCAATTTTGTATGCTGCGCAAGGTGAACCACCTTGCGAATTCCATAAATAGTTCTGAAATTGTATAGTTTCAATTAAATATATCTTCAAGTTTGTATTGATGATTTTTATTTTTCATGTGTCTGTCACTTTTTGGAATTCGCAAGGCAGGTCACCTTGCGAAATTCAAAATTGTCCAATTTTGTCCAATCAGATGCGGTGAAATCACGAAAATCGCTGCATAGATTCATCACGCCCTGTTGCGATATATTCCTGTGATGGCGGTTGATGCAAGGAGCCTTGAGATAATTGTAGGCTGTGTATGAGAGCAAGATCATGTGATGTGGTATTCAGGACTCAGTCAATTCTAACAGGTCTCATTTCACCACTTGCCTACTAACCCAATGAAATTGGTCATCCCTCATTCCACCATCCAACCCGTGTCGGTGCCGCACACCTCCCTGCCGGTGTGATCACGTGGTTGCGCGGGCGGTGGCGCAAGACATCTTGGTGGCACCCATCGCAAGTGCTGAAGTGGCTGCTTTAGCACTTTGCGTTTGCGATGGGTGCTACCAAGACCTCTTGCGCCACCGCGTTGGCCCACCAGAGCCACCACGACATTGCGACCCAACCGAGCGCACAACACAATGATAGCTGCAAGGGGAGAACCACATTGGACATAGTCGGAGTGCACTCATCAGTGCACAAGTCTCTGGAACAACATCACACAAAGCTCTACTCCAGAGTACAAAATTCAAAGTTCAAAATTGTAACCTCTTCTGTCAGTGTTATAGCCAATCGTATGTAAGAAACAAGGTGTGATGGACTCTGATTGGATATTAAAAAGGAGCAAGGTGGCTCACCTTGCGAATTCCATTAACAAGGTCAACTCAATTCTTTACATTTCATGTGAATTATTACAACAACTCGTCCAGGTCTGGCGGCAGCCCCACAGATGGCGACTGCCGCGAGCCGCTACCGTCACCGCCATCCAGCTTCTCGTCGTCTTTGTCGTTGTTCTTGGCGTCGTCGTTACCCACAACACGGTGGTGTTGGCACACCACCGTGTTGTCGCTCGTCGAACGCAGCATACCGCCTTCACTCGATGCACCAATCATCGTGTTTCCACCATCCCGTTCGTCATCCTCGTCTTGCGGCGTTCCTTCGTCTAGAACGGACAGTGGTGCGTTCACGTCTGCACCGTGTCGGCGCGTCGGTGTGGCAGGGGCAGCACATGCTTGGTTGATGGCCCGTTGACTCTTCTTGGACAGTTTCTTGCCTTTGATCTCGAAATCCATCCCACCAAACGACGACATGGGTTTGGCGATGTATTCTGCCTTGTGGATGTTCTCCCAACGACCCGTATCGGGCTTGGGCATCTTGGTCTGCATGACGCACGTCATCATTCCACACGATATCATCCCATCCTCGTACCTGGTTGTTCTTCCGCTTCGCAGCGTCGTACTCTCGGACGTCGAGCATGACCTTCAAAATGTCTTCCAACCCCGTTTGAATGTACCGCTTCGTGACTGCCGTCGAGTAGTCGCACGCGGGGCTGCTGTTGACTTCAATCAGCCACGGCTACGGTTCCACCACAAAAATCCCAATTAAACACAGAATGATGGTCACCAATTGTGAATCCTATCCCATTTCACGACCATTCTTCCCATAACCAAAAACAAATCGTGAGGCAAATCAGGTCACTAATTGTTAATCCACTCCTTCCACATAGACGATATCTGGATACGAATTGTTAACGAAATTGTCAAATCGATAGAAGATCAAACACCCACCTAAGCCAATCAAATCACGTTCTGATGAGTTTCTGCCAATCCAAACGTTTGACCCCACCGTTATAGTTGGGCAAAACCACATATATTCTAATCTGTGTACATGTATATTGTCGATCTGATACAAATTTGTGGAGGGGGTGCAATCGAATCGCGCCGACCAAAGCGATCCACAATCGATCTGATTGGTTGAATTTCATTAAGAAGTTTTTGATTGGCTAATAATTTTGAGCTCATCTGAGGTAGCCAATCAAATCGATTTAAATTCCAACGAGAAACCACGCCACAACACGAAATTTCACTCGAAAGCACAATAATGGGTACAAGATTAAATAGGATCAAGTACACTCGAAAGCTATTAATGAAAGTCCAAATTTGGGTGAAATGCACTATATATATATACCTACATATTACCTTCAACTTGTCGTCCAACATAAAGTCATACCCATACAGTTCGCATGAGTTTTTGCGATGCTGCACTGTGTCCTGCACGCAACTCAGCGACCACTTGACGATCTCCTTCATCCGCGGTTGGATCTTGGACGTAAAGAGGCTCTGGTTCGTGTCAGGATCGACGCCGTACTTCCTCGTCAGGTGCTCCGTCAGCTCATCCGAGTGCCACATGTTGCTACGTGTAGTCGTTATAGCTGTAGTATTCTCAAGTCGATTCGACTTTGGAGGGGGTGGGTGCTCTCAATCGACAGACAATCGACCGACCAATCAAAAGCCAGAACAATTTCAATTCGCCAATCAAACGCCTGCAACCACCGAATGAAAGTGTGACTTCAAACCGTGTGAATGGCTTCTCAAACTCCACATAAAAAAATCAGCAACTAATCGACCGATGGATTTGACGAAATATCCAAATTTTGGCTGAAAACACAATATCATCCCAGCATTACGTTGGTCATCGTTTCGAATGTAATTATGTCCAAAGTGAATGACGAACATGCAGAAACCTTACGCACCCTTCCACGGTCATCGAGCCATCTTCTGTCGTATACGCCCGGTAAAAGTTTTCGCCGTTCTTTTGAATCGAATTGTTTGTCAAGTGCACGTATTGGTCGCTCTACACGAGGAGGGATAAAGGAATTGTCCATAAGAAAATATCAAATAATATATGTATACAAATGAATTGTCCATACGAAAACGCCATATATATATATATTGATTTGGGTTGACGATGACAATTCAAAGTGCAAAGTGCATAATACATACAACTGTTTTTCACATTGCATCAAGTAATATATCGATCAACTTTGCATATATATATATATATATATATATCATCGAGTATTCTATAGAGATACATTGAATACTACGTAGAATGAAATATCATCGTCGAATGAGAGGTATATTTAAGCCCTTTGAATTTATATGCATATACATATCGTACCAAATCGTCGACCTGGTACTCTTCCGAGCTGAAGCGAAGATAGCAGTCCAAGTAAAACCACACCGTGAGCGGGTTCCACGACGTGACAAACACCCACTACCATATTAAGTATCCCGATTAACCCATTCCATACTAGTACTACTAGTCCCATGTGATATATGTATGTATACCTGGCGAATGTCAAACTTGCGGTTGCACACCAAAAGTGGATTTTCAATGTACTTTTGCACAATCCACTGGCATTCTTTATGGTTCTCCACGTCCGCATACTCCAACAACTCGTGCAGTTGGTTGAATACTCGAATCCCTCGACCGCGGGACATGCCTATCGCCATCATCATTTCCACTCGATTTTCGGGGTTTCGCGGATTGATATATGTACTGTATGTACATACCTGCTGGTTTGACAATCCAAACATTCTTGCTGTCGACCCCGCCGTTCAAGTGGAACTGCGGACACAGCTCCTCCAAGCCTACAGAGTGTAAAGTGGACCATCATGTATTTTTCACTTGACTAATAGTCAATCAATGCAAAGTCAAAACCAAAGTGTGTAACGATTATTAAAATATCAACTTGGTTTATTGTGCTTTCGAGTAGTGAAATTTCATTGTGTTGTGGCGTGGTTTCTCGTTGGAATTTAAATTGATTTGATTGGCTACCTCAGATGAGCTCAAAATTATTAGCCAATCAAAAGTTTCTCAATGAAATTCAACCAATCAGATCGATTGTGGATCGGTTTGACCCGTCCCCAAATTTGTATCAAATCGACAATATTATTATGTACAAACCTGCGAGTAACTCGAGCACTTTGGTGGCAGTATCAGTCGACAACGGTACAACTTGACTCAATAGGCCATTCAACCGGGTCTTTTCTTGGACAAATGCCGCCTCTACCCACATCAAGTGGAGTTCGGGCATGAAATATCTATGTACTAAACTAGTTTTAAGCTGGGATTACCCATGAGCCGCTCCAGTCGCTTGGCAGCCTTCGCTTCCTCTTTCACTTCGCTGGGGGTCATATGAGGAGGCGGTTGGTCACTTGTTTCAGTAGTCCAAGACGTGGCCGTCGAGGGTTTCGTAAACCCAAATGATGCCCGGATCGACCCCGGGGCATCGAGGGGACTCCGCTGGAGGACTTCCCACTGCAGGTCGGTTACCACTGGTTCGATTCCTATTGGATGGTCCATATAGTAAGTAGCCCTCGACAATTCAAACAGTCGACGACTTTTGCACATACATATCCCCCCTTTTCTCCTCAACTAACACTTGAATTCTTTCGACTACGTGTCGTCTTTATTGTCGTTGATTGATCTATACTAGAGGGTATAATGGAATATAAAACGTGAATATTGAATAAACGCGAAAATATTTTTTTGATGTCTAATTCAATATATATTCTCAAGTCAAGTATACAAATGGAATATTTCAATAAACTTTGTTCCAACATCATTCCATGGTGCAAAGGTACGACATTTAAGACGATAGAACACGCCACCATCCAATCCTTTCACACAAAATAATGCAGATCAAAAACGAAAATATATACATAAAAAATATATCAAATAGTCCCCCAATTGAAAAGCATATGTATGGCGTCGGTACCGCAGGCCAGCGGGTTGTCCAAAATATCATCGGGGAGAATTTCTTGGCGCTTTCGACACACGGACAGCAGCACGTCCAGCACGCCGGCGTTCACATGAGGCATCGCGTTGGCATTTCGGCACTTGTCCCCCAGACGTTTGAGCATTCCTTCGGCATGAATGTACCGAAAGTCTTGAATGTAAGACTAGTGTTATTACCATGAATTAGATTGCGTTTGATTCGTCATAAAACACCCTGAAACGAAAAGATAGAATGGAGTTGCATGGAGTGATACTGTACAAAACAGTTTTGTTGAAATCTGGATATATATATATCCAGATTTCAAACATATATTTATAGATACAGGAATCTACTAAGCTATAAGAGGAGGAGGCAGACCTGCATGTCGGTGGGTTCGTTCAGGTCGTACGCCCGAGGAAAGAACGAGTCGATATCTTCACTGAGGAACCACGTAACGCTACACACCATGTTATAACAAATTTTACAACATGAAACACAAAATTGCACACTGTTAAGAAATGTAACAGCCACACAAGACAAGTACGTGTGCAAGTAGAGTACGATTGGGTGGCGTACTTGCGGAGGTTGTGCAGCAGTCCTGACTTGGTTGTGATGGCCGTGTTTTGTAGAAAATGGTTCACCAGCTACGTACAAGCCGTTTAAACCCGAAATCCCAAACTTATAATACATGTAACATGTTATAATAGAACCCCGGGTGTGTCGTACCTGATCATCATTGAGCTTGACAGATTTGAGATCGTCCGACTTGAGCGCCCATTTCAAGTCGAAATATGGCGAGTTCCGGTCAGGGTTGTGGTGCCACCCTCGCTTTTCCAACGTTTCCTTGATCACAGGGTACCACCCCGTCAAGCAAAATACCTACAAACTCATTTAAAACATCGAGATTTTTCAGTTAATTTGGACACACAGTAGTAGTACGTACCTTGGTGTCGAGGGCCACGCCGTTGCGCTTCTTCCACGATGTAAAGTCTTTGGCTTCGGGCACCAACTGCGCCTCGCTCGTTTTGAGTTTGCTTAATCGGGACACCATCGCTACAATTCATGTGATCATATTCAATCCCCATAGGGCCATAGGGTACTAGTATTATTGTCAAATCGATTCGAAACTGGAGCCCTCAGCAAAATCGAATGCCTTTGGAGAATCGATTAAAGAACCGCCTGAGCAATCAAATCACCTCATGTCAATTTTTGCCAATCCAAACGTTTAACCCATTGGGCAAAACCAATATATACTAATATTTGTATTGTATAGCGTGTACAAGCTTAAATACGATCAAATAGATTCGAAAGCTATATGGCGAAATGACTCTCAAGTCCAAATTTGGGTGAAATTCACAATATTTAGCAAGATAATTCCTCGCGAACCTTCGACGTTGACTTTGGGCTTGGCTTCCTCCACTTCGACGACCTGTGAACTCGTCGATTCGTCCGCCGCAGCCGCTGCCAACTTTTCCGCTTTAGCTGCTTCATGCTTGAGAAGGGCCTCCTCTCGAACTTTGGCGCGTTTTTGCCGCACGAGTTCGTTCTTTTCGTCGTCGTCGACTTGTCGTTGCTTGCGTTCGTCAGCAAGTTTCTGCAAATACTCGACCTGTTTCTTCTTGATAGCTTCTTGTTGCAATGCGCTAAGTCCGTGAAGGTAGTTTGAGCCAAGGTGCATATCGTTTTTTTTAATACACACCGCTTTTCTCTTTCCTCGGGTGTCAAGCTGGAAGCGTCGTCCTTTTCCTCCTTCTTCACACGCACGGCACTCACGGCACTCCCCGCCGCCGCCGCCGCCTGGTTGAACTTTTCCAGCGCTTCTTGCATGCGACTTGGCACTTCCTATACCAACGACTACCTGAGCAACGATCACGGTTGATTGGAGTACCGTTGTTCCCAACGAAGCTTTGCGGGTGAGTTCCTTTTTCTTGAGTGCTTTCTGTCGCTCCATCTCGGCGTCCTCGGCATCTTTTTCGCGCTTGGCTTTTAAGCCCTCCAGCAACGCCTACATCAACACATCACACATGAATTTAATGACGAAATACTATTTTTGTGCAATTCTCCCGAAGTATACTACTTCTATAATGCAATTTGGGGCAATATCCAAAGTATGATTAACGGGGTATTACTTTTATTTCCATGGTTACTGTGTTGGAAGACATAATGCATGGATCTCGACGATATTTGACATGCCAAGTGGGACGACGTACTTGTTGTTTTTGAAGCAATTTCTTTTGCGCTCCCGCCTTGGCTCTGCGTTCGTCGTCAGTCACCGCCTCCTCCCTGCACCTCCATAGGTCAGTCACTTCCTTGACATGGACTTATGGAATTTGACAACCAACTTACGGAGCTTCGGCGGCTTCGTCCTGAGGTTGGGACGACTCGACATCATCCGCCCCGCCGCCAACATCCGTTGGGCGGATCGACGCGGCTCGTTGGAGGATGCTCTTGCGCAATTTCAAGCGCAACCGCCGCTGCTTGTCCGCTTTGGCTTGGTCGTCTTCCCGTGCCTTTCGTTTCTTATCTTCCAAGTCCTTGATAAATTGCTGGTTCTTGTCCAGTTTGACGTCGACCACCTAGCAACACACAACCCTCCCCCATATCATATTTCAATGTCATTCAAAAGATATGAAGGGCGAGTAGTTTACAATCTTGGGAGGAGTAGTACTCTCGTGCTGGTTGTTGGTGGTACTGGCACTAGCTGGGGCTGCATTTGACAGATTCAACTTGACACTCCGCCGTGGAATTTTACTCACAAACGACTTCTTGATCGGGGAAGTGACGCCTGCGACCACCACGTCTTGGTTGCTGCTTTCGTCCATTTCGAACGACGACTCGATCGACAACGACGTCGTCATGCTACTGTACACACGACGCTCTTGTCGTATGGCAGCGGTTTCAATGGAACCGAACGGTTTCCGTGTAACTGCCAGGGTACATTCCAAATACAAAACTATGTTCTTACTGTTAACGTTAATCATAATTTCACACAAATTTGGACTTGCGAGTCATTTCGCCAATTGCATTCGAATCCCTTGATCCATTTTAAGCTTGTACAAACTATACTATATAACGAATAGCATATTTTGATTAGCCGAAATTCATCTGCGGTTTATTATATAATAATACGACCTCTTACAGTTAAGACACTGGATGCTCCAGTTTCGACTCGATTTGACAATATATTACTACACCATTTTTCAATTGACTTGGACATTTTCTCGATGGATTCGGTTGATATACCATTGGATTGAGTGGTGTGCCCATTCGAATGAATGAGTGCCCAATGGATTTGGTACCCACGTTCGGTGTGCCCATTGGATTTGGCACGACCCCCTCGTGTGCCCATTCGATATGCCCATGCGCCTTATAGAATTGGTTTGTACCCAACCAAACAACCTTTAGATCCTTCAAAAGTGTCGTGCTTGCATTCAATTAGGAAAACTCAAAAATGAATTCA
>NW_009798344.1:143334-156464 GCF_000520075.1 Aphanomyces astaci | reverse complement strand
TGAATTCATTTTTGAGTTTTCCTAATTGAATGCAAGCACGACACTTTTGAAGGATCTAAAGGTTGTTTGGTTGGGTACAAACCAATTCTATAAGGCGCATGGGCATATCGAATGGGCACACGAGGGGGTCGTGCCAAATCCAATGGGCACACCGAACGTGGGTACCAAATCCATTGGGCACTCATTCATTCGAATGGGCACACCACTCAATCCAATGGTATATCAACCGAATCCATCGAGAAAATGTCCAAGTCAATTGAAAAATGGTGTAGTATCATAACGTTATACATATATATATTATGTATACTCGATACGACTATTAATACGTAGTATTAAACTTAGTACTACGTAGTACTAGTATTAAGCTTTGGTTAAGACGTACTGTAGTAAAGTCGATAAATACGTATGTACTGCGTTCATGAGCTATTCTCAGCGGTTGTGGTAGGCACTAGCCAAGTCCAACCGGTTGACGATGTAGTCGGCCCAGTTCCACTTGGCCACGTGTTTGATGGGGTTGGTGACGTCGCGGCACTTGACGTTGGACGTGACACTGGTAAGCGCGTGGGAGTGCAGCAGCATCTCGCCGTGCGTAAAGCCATCCCACCACACCACTTCCATCTTGGACGACACTTGGTCTCGAGTGCTCAAATGTTCGTGCACGTCGAGTGCGTTGATGATCACGTCATGACTGGACAGGAACACGGACGCCGCCACGTGATTGGTCACGGGGTGGCGTGGCAGGTGCTCTGGGAAGCACACGATGCTGTACCACCAAAAGTGGCGCCGCATCACATGCACAATGTGCACTTCGGTCGAGGCAAAGTACCACAGCAGCACTTGAATCCCCGTCGTGGGCGGTCGATATAAAAAGTTGTACGCGACGTCTCGTTTCCACAGGAAAAACACTATCGGGTCGATAAATGTGGCGTGGCTGACCGTGTGCGGCAGCTCCTGGCACACCCAGCTGCAGATGGCCGTGCCGAGCGAATGGCCCATCCAGTGGGCTCTCTGGATGTCGTGGTTGGCCAGCATGGCCTGAAGCCCCACCAGCGTGTCCTTCTTAGAGGGCACGTCCTCCACCAGTTGCATCGACACGTACGGCGTCTCCACGAGCAGAATCGGCCGGTTCTGGTGCGTCGTAACTAACGACCACAGCAGCGGCAAGTACAAAATCAGGCCGGCCCCGATGCCATGCACAAACACCAGAGGCTCGGCCACGGGACTCGTCATGGCGTCGCGGTGCCAGTAACGCAGCCCCCTCGTGAGGGGGTGCCGCTGGAACCCCGCGAGTCGAAGGAACACCCCCATGATGGCGTCCATTCCGATCGTGACGGCGTACACGAGCCACGGTCGGGCGGTGGACTCGAACGGGTCCAGCGTGTGGCGGATGCAGTGGGTTGGTTTCGACGAGGACTGAGACGGGGGCTCTCGGACGTTGGTGAGGTCGTACAATCGATCGACCATCTGGTTGACATCTCGTCGGTCAAGGGGGGATAGGTGTCGCCATTCGTTCGAGTACAATAGATACGCTAGCCATGTGTGCAAGTCCGGTCTTGTGAGTTGGTCAAAGGGCGTGTGATAAAACCACTAAGTAGGGTAGTTGGTGAAGTCCACAGGTGTTTGAAGACGAGGTTACTACGGTGTAGGCTACCTCTTCGACAAACGTTTGAACGTTCGGAGTGTGTCGAAGGAGGTTGTCGAAGAAGAGTGGCACTGACGGTGGAGCGTGGCGCCGGAAGGACTGGTCGTGGTGGATTTGGGGCGGGAATCTAGCCAGGCGTTGCTTTGTGTGAACGTACCAGAGCGTGAAGAGCGTCTCAGATGCACAATACACGATCCAAGGCAATGCGGAAGGCTTCGCCAAGACAGTTCCCATCATACCCAGTTGATTCGCGATAAGACACACCAACGCAAGAGGGGTCCCGTACACGATGGCCCTACAGCATCAGTTCGTTGGACAGTTGGACTGACTAAGAATAGAGTACCGGACAGGACCTACGACGAAGACGAGGCATGCGTAATAGTCCCAGGACTTGGATGATGGGGTATTCATGCGATTCCAACGAAGGGCCTGCTTGAGGAGTTAAAGTGACTTCCTTGCCACGAGGTTTGTTTTTACTGTCATCTGACAAAATACGCTGAGTGACACGATATTATGGTTGCTTAAACGACGTAGTTGACGCTTCGTCAAATCAAAGCCAGTATGAAAACGTGAAATCCAGTCACTTGACGCGTACATGCATTCTCGATTAGTCGACAACCTTGGTCTTGTAAACAAAAGTGGGTGCACGATCTCACAAGTGGAAAAGTCTACATGGCAGATCAACTTCTCAAGCTGTACATCCCACAGGCCTGACGCGACCAGTGTCAGCGTGAACATTCGATCAACGCCTTTCATCCTGCCACTCAAAGCGTCAGTTGCACTCGCTCACGAAGTAAGACAAGGACAACAAACTATTAACACTACAGCACCAGTCCGGTGCCCCTAACCAGCTCGAATAACAGCCATTGAGTGAGCGCAGCAGGCCACCACAAGCGATTTATATAATATATGCACATATACTCTATCTAGCTCTAAGCTTACACAATGCGAGTGGAAATTCATATCAAGAGAATTGCTGTAAATATACCAGTACAGTGGGCACCATGGTCAAAACTTACTGTAACTCTCGTTGTAACGCTATGAAACTTTGATGGTGAATGTCCTCAATGACGCAGCCTACGTCACTGAGGGGACCCACAATTACTAAATACAAATTCCAAATACAATCGGTTTTTGGGGTAGGACGTTCCTATGTTGACGGGGACAAATTGTGTCGACTAATCCCAAAAATATAGAGGTGCAAACAACGCTCAATCGCTGATTGGATAATGAGGTCAAACGTGTTTGATTTTATCCAATCAGAGTAGGCGATGCATACAATCCAGATCACTTGGTACTATTTCCAAAGGAAATTGCAGTTACAAATTCTCAGTCTTTTTATACAAACGGGCATAAAATCTTTCGCCAGTCACTACAATACACTCAAGTTCAAGGTCCACTTTCACTTTGCCCTAGTAAGCCGGGGCGACATTCACCATGGGCAAGGAGTCGAAGACATGGGACTACTACGCGTGCTTACTTTTTATTGTGTGGCCTATTAGGTATAATATACTTAAACGACCTGATTGGTACCTAACACCGCATAGGTCGATCGTGTACTTCACACCAGTGGCCTTTGGTTACCTTCTGGCGAATAGACTGGGCTTGGTTGGCCCCGAGTTGCCTATTGACATTTCGCTGCTGTGGATGGTCTACTGTGCCTCGGAAACGATCTTTACGTTAAACTACCTCTGTACAAAACAACGACTGGCGAAACCTAGGGAGGACCCTCCGCAGTTACTGGCGGAGCTGGCATCACGCCGCCACGCGCCAGTGTCTGTGCTGGAGTTCTTTGAATCCATGCTTCGACATACTCCTGACGTCAAAACATTTGTGGAAGAGGTGCGTAGTTTAACAATCACTCTCTTTCCAATATGCACAAGATTCACGACCTGGTAGTGGTTTTACAACACTCCCTTCGAATGCCTCACGAGACCAGACCTCCGCGTCCTTCTGGCGTATATTTTCTATTCCAAGGAATGGACCAAACTCCCCTCCCTTGACCGACGAGATGTCAACCAGATGGTCGATCGATTGTACGACCTCACCAACGTCCGAGAGCCCCCGTCTCAGACCTCGTCGAAACCAACCCACTGCATCCGCCACACGCTGGACCCGTTCGAGTCCACCGCCCGACCGTGGCTCGTGTACGCCGTCACGATCGGAATGGACGCCATCATGGGGGTGTTCCTTCGACTCGCGGGGTTCCAGCGGCACCCCCTCACGAGGGGGCTGCGTTACTGGCACCGCGACGCCATGACGAGTCCCGTGGCCGAGCCTCTGGTGTTTGTGCATGGCATCGGGGCCGGCCTGATTTTGTACTTGCCGCTGCTGTGGTCGTTAGTTACGACGCACCAGAACCGGCCGATTCTGCTCGTGGAGACGCCGTACGTGTCGATGCAACTGGTGGAGGACGTGCCCTCTAAGAAGGACACGCTGGTGGGGCTTCAGGCCATGCTGGCCAACCACGACATCCAGAGGGCCCATTGGATGGGCCATTCGCTCGGCACGGCCATCTGCAGCTGGGTGTGCCAGGAGCTGCCGCACACGGTCAGCCACGCCACATTTATCGACCCGATAGTGTTTTTCCTGTGGAAACGAGACGTCGCGTACAACTTTTTATATCGACCGCCCACGACGGGGATTCAAGTGCTGCTGTGGTACTTTGCCTCGACCGAAGTGCACATTGTGCATGTGATGCGGCGCCACTTTTGGTGGTACAGCATCGTGTGCTTCCCAGAGCACCTGCCACGCCACCCCGTGACCAATCACGTGGCGGCGTCCGTGTTCCTGTCCAGTCATGACGTGATCATCAACGCACTCGACGTGCACGAACATTTGAGCACTCGAGACCAAGTGTCGTCCAAGATGGAAGTGGTGTGGTGGGATGGCTTTACGCACGGCGAGATGCTGCTGCACTCCCACGCGCTTACCAGTGTCACGTCCAACGTCAAGTGCCGCGACGTCACCAACCCCATCAAACACGTGGCCAAGTGGAACTGGGCCGACTACATCGTCAACCGATTGGATTTGATTCGCCAACAAGATGTCGCGTGTACATGGTGGTGACGTTTAATAGTACCCCGAGACTGACAAAGGTTTCACACGTTTTACAGTAGTCCTTACGAATTGCAATAGGGGGAGTCAATGTAGGATACTGTAGTTCATGTCTGGATGCACACTCATCACTGGCTCTGCGACATCCGCAGCAGCACCATTCATTTGACATGAATTGCATGACTGGCGCCCAGCCGCGCGCCAAGGAAACCAGCTCAGAGATAGCTAGTTCTCTCAGTTAACAATATACCTTGTTCTACACACCTTCCTCTGTGCGCCCCATTTCAGTCATCATCATGCGGACGAAGCGTCACTCTTCCCGCGGGCTGTCGACTCACTCTCAACAGCCCACGTCATCGTCGTCGTCCTATGTAGTCCATCGAAGAACGATGGCAACTTGTATTGCCTCTATAACGAGAACTTCTATAGCAACGATCACCTTCCTGATGCTTCGCCAACAATCTATCGATATCGATTGGACTTTTTTCGTGGTGTTTGGAATGACACTAATTGGCCGGCATTCTGATTGGCTAATAAATATATCTGTCGCTGATACTTCCATTTATATTTGGTTGTGTCGATTCATTCTCGATGCACAGCTTAGAATAAACTCAGCAATAACTTGGCTTTTTGTTGTTAGTTATGGCAGCGCTACAACCGAGTCATCTTGACCTGCATGATGCGTGTCTTGGGTTCGAACATGCGCGTCATTCGCTAGTCCTTCCCAGTCCACTTGCATGAGCCATACGATGCCATACACGGCGCATATCAAGAACGCCACAGAGATACCCAGCCATAACCCCACGATGCCATCCGCCACCATATTCGCCAGCATTAGTCCCAGCGGCAGGCCAATCAATAAGTTGGCGACTCCGTTTACAATTGCACCTACAGTGTGTACTATAGTTGGTCGAATATCATATATATATTATGGTTGTGTTTATTCTAAACTGGACCGACATGGAGAATGTATCGACACGACCAAATAAAACATTATTAGCCAATCGGATTGCAGGAAAAAAGCATCAACGTCAAAACCAATCAACAACACATTCATGTGGGACTGTTACATATTAGTGTCATGGGCATTAATGCTGCACATTTTTCTTTTTTAAATACAACATTCGGTAACGTTATCAAAAAAATTCGATCGATGGATTTGGCAAACCAGCACAAAAGTCCAAATTATTGGCTGAAAATACAAAATATATTATATTTATAGATAAATGGAACATACCTCGAGTTTGCTGCCCACTGCCCCGAAACACACCCATGATACCCACATATATGGCGACGGCGGTCTGAAATGGCGCACACACGAGCAGAAGTTGTGCGGTGAGGGTCACAATGTTGTCATCGGGGGTATAAGCATAAGGAAACGAGTGCCGAAAGGACACCATGCAAATGGCGGCGACCATTCCCAGCAATCCACACATGCCAATGCACTGCCACGCGGCCGTTCTGGCGCGTTGCGGGTCATTTGCTCTAATAGTGTAACCAAAATGATCAGAAGTTCCACACAAACTCATTGTGAAAAGAGAAGAGAGAGACTACTGGATGCAAATAATATATATTACGTACTAGAAATATATATTATTTGCGTCCAGTAGTCTCTCTCTCTTCTCTTGCTCTTTTCAGTAGTCATTCGAAGTATATACTAGTAGTAGTATATATAGTATTATATAACGGTGGTCGCCTTCGAGTCGAATTTGGAATATAACACCCGACCAGCCAATCAAATCCCACAACACGATTCTAGTGACCAATCAATCAAACTCGTACAAATGCAGTACAAAAATTCGATCATATATATATATGGAGTTGGCGAATCCGCACAAAAGTCCACATTTTGCCCATTTTGGGTAAAAAGGCAATAATATCTCAAACACAACAACTCGGCTCGATATGAAATGGCAATGCATGTCAAGAGTTTTAGCACATACAGTACCCGAGAGCATTTCCGACTCGAACAGACCCGGCGACTGCTACTGGCCCGTACAACATATGGAAAAATCCACGAAAACCATGCATGCACACGTCAGCACTGATCGCGACCTCGGCATTCGGGAGCATCCCTACACGACCGAAAGCTACAGTTAGTAATACTAGCTAGCGCGGCGCTACTACTACCTGCAACAATAGAGGCGATGGAAATACCCCATAGCTCAAACCCCTGCATGGCGGCGCCAGATATGCCGAGATGGAGCACTTCGGGCACCAACGTCCACGCTGCGTGGAGGTCCCAGCCTAGCTAGCACTTATTTGGTCAACACTATTTAGCTGACAAAGTTGTACACGAACGGCAGACCTTTCCACTCTTGGCGATACACGTTGCTCTGCACCAAGTACGGCCACAACAGCAACGGCGCCAGCAACGCCATGATCACGACCGCCACCGCGCGGCCAAGATACCCCAGAGGTGTGTGGAACATGAGGACGTAGTTGATGGCGATGGTGGCCACGACACTCACGCACGACACACCCATGAGAGGTGTAACGATGTTTTGGCCTATAATTGCTTAGAAATTTCTGAACGTTGAAACGAGATACGCACTCACTTTGAAGAACGCGGCGTAAAAGGTCGTAGAAGAGCGCGACGGGTAGAATCGGCAGCATGATCAACACAAGGTGACTCGCCAGCGTCGCTACGTCGTCGGTTTGGCCAAACAAGAGCAAAATGTCCTTGCAAAAGATGCCGAGGACCATCGTGGGAGCCAAGAGCAGGTTGCCCTGCGACGAATGCACATATGACTCATGCGATGGAAGAAGATGGAGGGTAACGTTACCGCGAGCCAGCCGGCTTGGAAGACAAGGCCGAGGTCCGTGGCCTGCCCGGCTCCAAATGACTGCGAGCACAACGTGTCCATAGCGGACCCGGTGCCCCACACGACGGTCCACGCCGTGAGAAGCAGGAACGTCATGCCCATGGCGATCGCAGAGATGTATTCCTTGCTCGTGTTGGCGCTGAGATGGCCCATCATCATGACAGGTACCACCGCCGACACGTGGTCGAGTGTTGAGCTCAACACCTGCATACATCATCACTCGTAGAGTTCGAGATATATAACAGCATGCGTCGTACCAGCGGAAGCGCAAGACCAAGGAGAGGACGTAACTCGTACCATCCAACCACTTGGCCGAGCTGGGCCATCAACAAGGCCCGACTTTGCGTTGAGTGCGAAACCGACGATGACAGCAGCTTGGTGTGTTCCGTCGGCGTCTCGTCCGACAAGGCCACGCACGACACCATCTCTCTCTCACGTCCACGACGGGGCTGCATCGGTACACGGGCATAATCTGTAGCCATTTTGTACCTGGGAATGGCGATGATGATGATTGAAGATTTAGCCGAACGATGCACGCGTTTCAAAAAGATTACCATAGTAGTTTCGATATTCTTTCCAAAGATCGCCACACAACAAACGCAATCACAAGAACCATCCGCCAATCAAGTCACTGGGTAAAAATAATCCACCAATCAAATCACAGATTGACCTTCACCAGAGTACAAACCATACAAAGATTAGTATATACAGTATATATTTTGCCCCAATTGGGTCAAACGTTTGGATTGGCAGAAATGTGCCAGAAAAACGTGATTTGATTGGCTTTGGCCGTCTAGAATCATTCGAGGTTACAAGCCGCCATATTTGGCCTGTGTAACCTCCGAATCTCGAAACAACGAAGGGCTCCATGACAGCAGTAGTCGAAGGGAATATGCTGCAGAAGGTGAAGAACGATGGATATCATGATTGTATTGAAGGTGAATATGCTTGCATTTGGCTGGGGTAGAGAGGGGACTGTCACAGGGGGGGTCCCCCCAGTTTGCCCCACATCCATTTGAGGCTGAATTTAAAATTATATTGGGCTTTATATATTGGACGCTGGGAGTTTTGTTTTTATTTCATTTTCTGCCTATTTTTATACTAAGGGGGGGGCAGCCATCCGTTTACCATCTGGCACATTATTCTCAGTTTGCATTATCGTTAGAGTACTGTAAGCGGAAATGGAACATGTTCTCGACGGTGCTGGGGGTAGCGTCCGTGAAGGATATGTCGTGGCGCTGACGCCGCGACCGAGCCTCATGTCGATGCATGATCATGATACAGACAAAGACGGGATGCACGTGGAGACGACGGAGGCAAGTCCGAGCAAGTGTCGCCAATGGTGTTCGAATCCAAGCGTGCTCATCCTCATGGGATGTGTGTTGGGTATCGTCCTCGGGTGTCTCTTGGGAAAATATGGAGCGTCCAAGGAATTGCTCACGTGGGTGTCGTTGCCTGGCGAACTGTTCCTTCGTGCACTCACATGTGTCGTGGTGCCCCTGGTGTTTGTGAACATCTTCCTCTCTGTTGTCGACATGCTGCAAGCCGGCCATGCCGCCAAGAGCGGGCTCTACACCCTCGGATACTTTGGGCTCACCACAGTTCTCTCCGTTCTCATGAGCATCGTGTCCGTGACTGTCTTCAAGAAGTGGTTTTCCCACACCGCACTTTCCCAGGCGAACGTCGTTGGGAGTGCCGGTATGCTGCTCGTGCCGTGCGGCAACTCAACCAACGCAGCGTCGGTCCGGTGGTTTCCCAACGGCACACTGGTGTGCGCCGCGGCCTCTGACGCGTCCTCCCCTCTCGTCCTTCCCTCGCAATCCCCTACCGCCCCGCCGACGCTTTCCAAGACGATCCAAGATCAAATCTTTCGCGCGCTCATCCCCGACAACATTGTGCAGCAGTTTGTGACGGGCAACTACCTCGGTACGCTCTTCCTATGCCATTGTATCGTTTGTCCTTTGAAACTTTGGACTCTCATATTGATTTGCCGAATCCATCGATCGATTTCTTGCACGTAATTTTGTATGTAAAAAAGTGTCCAGCGGTGACATATCACACTATTTTGAGTCACACACTAATTAGTTGTGTATTGGTTGACCGGAGGAGTTTGTCTTGCAATCGGATTGGCTAAATAACACTATTTTGCGGTACACACAAATCCGTTGTTGTTTATGGGTTGACCCGAGGATTTTTAATCGATCGATTCTTTGTCCTGACTTTTGTATGTAAAAGATATTCCATTGTCACACTAATTTCAGTCACACACCAATTCAATGTTGCATTGGTCGTCAACAGTGGATTTGATTGGCTACTTGATATTCTGGGTTTTGATTGGTCGATATATCGCATGTCTGCCGACTCCAATTTCGGATCGACAATATCATGTTCCTATTGTTCTCATATTCATTGCAGGTATCATGGCATTTGCGATTCTGTTGGCCGTGTCCATGGACAAAGTGACGCCGCGCCCGGTCGGCATCGTCCAGCTCTGTGGAGAACTCAACGCGATGCTGCTCGTGTGTATCCGCTTTATCATCGACCTCACCCCCCTCGCCGTGCTTTCGCTCGTGGCCGGCGGCCTCGGCACTACCACCGACTTCATGGCGGCCGTGGCGGATGTCGGCATCTTTCTCGTGTCGTTTCTTGTGGCGGTACAGTTTTGAGCTCATACTCGGAATATCCGCATTGTATTTGAATTATATTTATTTATTTAAACTATCAAAACCAAACAACCGATTTTACGATTGATCACGTAATTCTCTCGTGTTCAATGAGACGACGACGTGGACACCTCTGGAGCTTTTTTAAACGTCCATGTTTGTCCATGATCGTTGTTGTTGTATCGATATATTTATATATATTGTGATAAATTGTTGCGATGAAAATAATATAGATTTGAGATTATTATTTTCCGGCGCATTGCAACCGATCACGAATCGCTCCGATCGGTCACTCTGAAAATACTTGTATTTATTGTGAATTCGCTATAAACTTCCAAAATTCGCGTGGTTGGTCGAATCAATACAGTATGGAATCACGCTGGAGTTCTGATTGGTTGGCAGTATACTTGTCCTTTCTGTAAGAGCCAATCAAATCCACTCAAAATTGGATTGACCAATAGCGGCGATTCGTGATTCGATTCGACGGGGTCTGAAAATTTGTACCGAATATACCACAATATATATTACATCATTCTTTGTTGGCTGTTTTTCCTTCGTGCATTGTGTGGCAGATCGGAATAACCAATCCAATGTCGCGCCGAATAGAGATATTTATACTATTGATTTTTAAATCGAAATGTTAGTCGAATGCATATCGTGCAATACCATCAAACAGGTTCTCATATATATCTCGTGGGCGTAGGTGATGCTTCACTACTGGGTCACCCTCATGGGTTTCTTATACCTGGCGCTCCGGACATCCCCGCTCCAAGCCATGAAAGCATGCTGGCCGGCCCAAGTGTTTGCATTTTGCAGCGCCAGCTCCGCCGCCACCCTGCCCGTGACGCTCCAGTGCGGCGAACAAGCCCATGTCCCATCCAGCGTCGGATCATTCATCCTCACCATGGGGGCCACGTTGAACATGAACGGCACGTCCATCTACTTTCCGTGCGCCGTCGTGTATCTGGCCGTGTCGACAGGCGACGAAGCCAAGTTTACAGTCGTGTCGTACATTTTGCTGGCGCTGCTGAGCACCATGTCGGCGGCAGCGGCGGCCCCCGTCCCGTCGGCCGCGCTCGTGCTTGTGTTGCCCATGTTTAACGCCGTCTGTGGTAAAAACACTGTACTGATGATGGAGGTTTCGACTTGGATATATATATATTGTCCTTTTACCCAAAATTTGGCTGACTTTTGTGCTGATTCGCCAAATCTATCGATCGATTGTGTTTTTGTCCTGACTATTGTATGTAAAGATCGTCTAGTTTTACACTCATTGAAACCACACATTGAAACCACACACTAATTCGATGTTGAATTGGTCGTCAGCAGTGGATTTGATTGGCTACTTGATTCTTGATCTGGGTTTTGATTGGTCGTATATCGATTGTCTGCTATTCGATTGAGAGCACCCCACTCCAATTTCGAATCGACTATGAAAATAGTATAGTATTTTGTATTGATTCCACCGACTTGGAAAGGGATCACTGGTTTGTTGGCCGTGTAAACGTGTTGGGTTGTTGGACATTTGACGATTGTGATGTTTTGTTTTGTGGGGAATTTACTCACCACGGGAGGTGTAGGCACGACGAATGCACCGACGCCAGCCAACTTTTCGTACTTGCTGGCGATGGATTTCCTGCTGGATCGGTTCCGCACGTGGCTCAATGTGTCGGGGGACCTTGTGGTGGCGCAATGCGTGGCGGCGATGGAGAAGCAAGCGATGCCGCCGAGGCGGGTGTCGTCGTCGACGGACCCCGAAGAAGGAGACTCGAGTTTGAGCTCTCCGTAGACAGATCTGCCAACTACTATTTACAACTACTAACGTTACTATTAAAGAAACCCATGGGATTGCATGGATCATTATGCTTGCCAATGATGCAGTTTGTTATTTCAACCAAAATTTGGTATTTTCGGTAGAGTACCTGAAATCGTCGACACGTCATTTACTTCGGTTTGTTTCGCAAATGTCATTGGCTACTTTGGTCGATTACTGCGTCGATTTTGCTTCGTCGATTCGATTGGCAGCCCCAGTCTATTTTGAAATCGATTTATTGTGTGTTCTCAAAATTTCCTCCGGCGATTGGTTGAATCAACCGCCGGACCTGCGAAATTTCATATAAAACTATCAATCAATACTTTTAGCCAATCATATTGCAACCTTCATTCTTTATAGCCAATCATATTCCTTTTCTCGATTAGTTGGCGATTTTACCCCACAATATGCAAATTTGACTGAAAAGCACAATACCAATAACGTTATAAATAAATACACATACACCCCAAATGCACGATTCGATATATTTCGAACTTCAACGTTTTAATACTATGAAGTGTATATTGTACAAATATTGCAGAAAATATATGTTTGACTCGGACAAATGACAATTTTTGAGTGAAAGAGCTCTATAAATCGATAGTTTACAGGGTCGTATGGTGCAAGAAGCCTAGAAACGACGAGAATTTGAGTCCCACTTGGGAAGTTATTCCTCCTGGGGGATTCAAAAGTAGGAATGCTAAGACCACAAAATCGATAGAGCTGGACAAGAGGAAGAGAACTTGTGTCTCGGATTGAGTTTATACAAAGAAATGATTGAGATATTAAAATTTTCCCTGGCCCCTCCTCTCTTAGGAATATATGGACGAGGTCAACTTTTGGCCTTAGGGGTGGCTGCCTGATCACTTGAAATTTGTATGTATGATTAACCGGATTAGTCAAGGTTGTTAACCGGATGTCAATTGAACCCACACATTGCCATGGCGAGACCGACGAAGAAGTCGCGAGTAGCGAAGGCGAAAGCCAGACTGACAGGCCGCTTCGTCAACGCCAATGCGATCACATCTCACGAGACTACCACCGACATCACCTCCGATGCCCAATGTGAGGATTCTGATGAATTCATCAACGGTGGCGAAATCGATGTCGTCTTCTTTGACGAATGGTAT